>NC_136937.1:23039744-23309744 GCF_949987615.1 Pollachius pollachius | reverse complement strand
TCTATCCAGGCAGGAGGGAGCAGGATTTAAACCCACAACCCTCTGGTCTTGATAGGAGTCTGCAGCAGAGTAGCCGGGCAACGAGCCAGAACCTTAAACATAAACACAGTGCTTTAGAGAAACGGTTCAGCCTTTGAATCACCTTTCGTTCTACCAGGCTGCCCATTCCCAATTGATCAGAACCAATATCATCTATTGATTTAGAAGGTTCTGCCCATGGCTCAACCTGGCATTTAGGATATGAAACCACGACCACCTGTTTTGATAAATCTTTTGGGTGAATTGTGAAATTGAGAATTTGTTTTCTTTTTCATTTTCATTGTTGACTGCATTCTGTATGTAAGCAAAATAAATCCCCTGGCAAATACACATGCACGCACACATGCACATGGACAACAAGCAGACGAACATGGCTCATGGTTTTAAAGTTATCAATGCGCAAATCAAAGATTCAGGGAAATCTACTGATCACAGCGCTGAACACAATCCCCTCGGCGGACCACTGGAGCTGTGACAGGCCCAGCGATTAACCTTCACATCCAGGCCTGGACAGCTTTAAACTGATTACCTCCACATCCAGTGGACGCTCTGGTTTAAGTGATTTTACCAAAAGGAAAGTCTTATGATACAAAAGTCCCAGACAATTTGTATTCACACTGAGAATCTCATAAACAGCCACATCAGATTCAGATTCAGAATCAGATTCCCAAACCCTGTTCACATTGACATTCCAATCACATTCCCCTTCCAATTCACTTTGGTGTTAATATGAGAGGGTTTAGCCCAGTTGGCAAAAGTTTGACACAAGTATATTCAACCCCATTTTGTGGCTTTACATTAGTGGAATACATTATGGTTCTTGTTCAGTCACTTTTAATTCTAATCATTTCAGCTGGCTAAAATACATACAAAGGAATAGTCCTGTGGATGAAAACAGCACAATATCTGTGTCTATTGTGAGGGTCTTCAATAATTGTTCATACACTTTCATGTGTATCTCTTTATGCTCACCAACATAACACTGGTGTCTTCAACTAGGGCCTTTTCTGGACTGCTCATTTGTGTCAAATCGTCCACAAAAATAATTTGTTTAAAAAACGAGTGCACTAACCACATCGGAAACATATCTTGTAGCAACCACCATAATTGCGTTCAAATGCCGTGTCAACACCAATGCAACGTTACTCCCTGTCTGAACAAAGACCACGCAGGTCAAAGACGCCACACGTCTGTTTCCCCCTGATCTGCATTTCCATAACTTTAAGTTTAAGGCTTAAACCTAAACTTAAAGCTAACCAGGCAGCGCACAGAACCCCCCCCCGTGCGCTGAGACGAAGCGGGGGGGTTAGTCTTCTGGCCCCTCTAGCGAGCAGGTCCCGAGAATCTGTTGTGCGACGAGGCGACCCCCTAAACGCGAGTTTGTACATAACCCCCCGACGGCTGCTAAACGTCACCGCGGCCCCTAGAGGGCGATCTCCTCGCCGTGCTTTGGCCGCCTGGTCCTCCAGCGCGCCCGCAGCTTGAGCAGGATACGGCTGGCCGGGTCGGTGTACTGCCGGTTGGCCATGCCCAGCACCAGTGGCACCACCGCCATGCTGGCGACGCCCGTGCACGACAGCACGATGTGCACGGTGGAGCTCCAGCGTGTCTCGCTCAGCAGGAATGCCACGCACACGTGCATGTAGATGACGTAGGGCAGCCAGCACGCCAGGAAGGTCAGCGACACGGCCGCCAGGCAGCGCGCGTACCGCAGCTGGAGCCGCTGCTCCCGGTCCGACGCCGTTGCGCCGCGCTCCAGCGAGCGGTGCAGCCGGCAGATGTCGCGCAGCTGGCCGCGCGTGATCCACAACACGCGGCCCGTCATGCCGGCGATGGCCAGGATGGCGGGCAGCACTAGGCCGTACACCTCCAGATAGATGAAGGCGTTGGGGAACACGCGGCGGTACGAGCAGCAGAAGGACGAGGTGGCATTGGCCGCGCACGGCGCCTCCGCCCGCCTCTCCTCCATCCGCCCCCCGACGCCTGTGGGGCAGCAGTAGTCCCAGTCCGGGGCGGACCAGTTGTTCCAGCCAAAGGCGGGCAGGGCGGCGTACAGCAGTGGCGGCGCCCACACCACCAGCAGCGCCAGCGGGAAGCGGCGGTGCACCCACAGCCGGCTGTAGTGCAGTGGGCTGGCGATGCAGGTGTAGCGCTCGTAGTGCACCATCACCAGGTTGAGCAGGAAGGCCAGGAACAGGAAGTTGGGGAAGACGTGCGCTACCAGGCAGGAGCTGAAGCTGAGCTGGCGGTTGAGGCCCATCCAGGGGATGAAGGGCAGGGCCACGCCCGTGCACAGGTCGGCCACCAGCAGGCTGAGGAAGAAGTAGTTGGGCGTGTTGTGCAGCTTGCGGTTCAGCGCGATGCCCAGGATGATGAGCAGGTTGGCCAGGATGATGGAGGTGGACAGCGGCACGGTGATGGCGTAGATCAGCTGCTTGGCCGAGAGCAGGGGGGAGGGGGAGGAGGGGGCAGAGGGGGCGGAGCGGTTGAGCTCCATGCCCGGGGCGGAGACCTCGCCACGGGACGGACGGGGCAGGACGGTAGGGGGTTGTTCTCGGACAGGGGGTTGGGGAACGGGAAAGGTTGACCCATTCAGAGGGCGTCTGTCCGTCTGGCCGTCGAGGTTTTGGACACCTGGAGGGAAGCATGGATATGATTTGTTTATATTTTTAAATAAACAATATTAAGGTAAAACAACAATCAGGCCAATAGCAAAACGGCAACATTTTCCAGCCAATTGATTTTTTTCTATTGCATGTGAATTCTACTACAAATACATGATCAAACTGATAATGAGGAGCACAGGTGAACAGAATGAGTGATCAACACAGCTGGCCCTCAGTACCCATCCAAACACTGCTTTACATTTACATTTACATTCGGGGCATGTAGGAGGCTTTTATCCAAAGCTACGTACGTTTGTCAGAAGAAGGAGAAACAGTAAGGATGTTCATAGAACCACAACAATCACTAGGTTAACCCATTTCCCATATACAACAGAGATAGCTAGGATAAAATGCTACACAACTAAGTACTATAACTAAGTGCAATACTAAACTGAAAGTGTTTGGCTCAAGCACCGGTCAACTATCCAGCGGAGTTAACCCCGCAACCCAGTCTCTCTGCAAAACAGACCATATATATAGACAGTATATATATATATATATATATATATATATATATATATGTTTTCATCCATTCAGCCTTTAATGTTGCTTTGTGTTTTGTGTTATTTTATTTGTTAAGTCAATGGTGTTCTGAATCATGGTGGACAAGGGAACGCCAACCATGTGTTTCACCTGGACCCGGTCACCATGGGGACGACAGAACAGCAGGTCATGGGGTGCAGGTAAGGGCCCGGGGCCATCAGAGTCCTACAAGTGACACTGAAGACTCTGGGGTTTAAACCCAGAGCCTTCGGGCTGGGAGGGGAACAGCCCTGACCTCTGGAACATTCACGTCTCTGACCGCCACCCACCCTCGTACACCACTGCCTTTCCTTTTGGCTGCTGAACACGTTACACGCGGGTTGTTTCGCAATGATGAAATAATCGTGAATTAACCAAAGGTTGTGTAATTTGGCGGGTAGAATAAAAAAAGTGGATTGGCTTGCAAAACGATAGATTACGGAAAACAAAATTACGAAATGGTGACACGTGTCACATTTTTCCGGGGGAGGAGGATGTGGTTGAAGGAAGTCAGATATAGGACAAGCTAGCGATAGATTTCACATTAAGATGAAGAGATAATTGATGTGTTAACGTAGAAAAGAATGTCGTTAACACATAAACCCAGAACGACACTAATATATGAATACCGGTGATGCCAGACACCCATGTGATACAAACACAGCAGCGAGGTTATTATTCAGAAAAGTTTTAAATATAGCAGCAGTGTTTATGCTCCACGCAGCAACATAGCCGGACTGTTCCACCATTAATCACATGATACCATTCTGTTACAAGACCCTCTGCCACCAATGCCCTCCCAGTCACACCACACACATTGTTCTGTCGTAAATCTCTCTCTCTCTCTTTCTCGCTCTATTTCTCTACCATTCTCTCGGCCTACTTAGTCATGGCTGACATGTTAGTGTGTGTGCACAAATAATTGTGTGTGTGTGTGTGTGTGTGTGTGTGTGTGTGTGGTGTGTGTGTGTGTGTGTGTGTGTTTTTGTGTGTGTGTGTGTGTGTGTGTGTGTGTGTGTTTGTGTGTCCACATGTGAGTACATTACGTCAACCAGAGTAACATGCGGAATCTCGACAAAAACTGGGGACAGGAAAATATGGACCATTAATTAAAGATTAATCTGTACTCTGGAGTTACATTCAGCTTTCTGTATGTTGTCCGTTACGAAGCCACTACAGACCTTTGCAGGAGGAGGCTACTGCATCAAGCACTTTGATATCACACAACACACACACACGGGCGGGCGGGCAGATCTCTGACCATCCAGTCCTTTGATAGGAACACAAACGCGTCTGTGTTACCAGAGCAACAGTGTTTGAACAAGAATAAATATGGGTAAAGCTTTGAGAATTAACACATTATTACAGAGTTGAGGTCTAAATCAACATTCTGTAAAGAAAATAAATGGTCTACATTATATTTGATATAATGTATTTTGTATCCATATAATTGATATACATTATATAAAGGTTTATTTGTCTTTATTTGTTTAAACCCCTGGAGTCAAGACTGGATATTGGAATAAGAAATAATAATTGCTCCTCTTAAAAATGTTATTATTAAGACTCATTTCTAGAAGAAGAAACAAAAGTTTGCTGTTGGTCTTATTGTATGTTGATAAACAGTTTATTTTTCTGTATGCTTGCCTCGCTTCATTTGATCACCGCTTTATAATCTCAATACTCGTCTGCTGTCTCCTGTGATGTATTGCTCCAGTTTAAAACCAACCAATGTTTTTTCAACCAGCTACAAAGCCTACTATACAAAAGCACAATATATGCTTAAAAAAACACAGTTACTGTCTTCAGTACTGTTCACCGTAGTTATTATATTCAACAAACTAGTACACCCTTACCTTCAAAGGGGTAGATTCCGCCTGCATATAACTTTTAAGAAGTATAAAACATCCAGAATTCAGGGCAAAATTTCAAAGAGTCCCTCGGTCCCCATCCAGACACTTCCTTCTGCTGCAGCACTAAACTGAAAGGGTTTGGCTCAAGAGCCGGTCAACTATCAAACGGAGTTAACCCCCGCAACCCGGTCTCTCTGCCAAACAGACCTATCGAGATCCTGAGAGAGAGCGGGACAGAGAGAGAGAGAGAGAGAGAGAGAGAGACAGAGAGACATAGAGACGGATGGAGCTATGATAGAGGTGTGTGTTTGTGTGTCTGTGTAGGTGTGTGTGTCTGTGTGTGTGTGTGTGTGTGTGTGTGAGAGAGAATGTGTTTGTGTGTGTGTGTTTGCGTGTGTGTGTGTATGTGTGTGTATTGTGTGTGTGTGTGTGTGTGTGTGTGTGTGTGTGTTTTTGTACGTGCGTGTGTGTGCTTGCGAGTGTGTGTGTGAGATGTATATATATATATATGGAGATAGAGACAGAGGTATGCAAGAGGGAGGGTAGTTCCATGCGGAGAGACTGTCTGAAAGAGGAAGTGCCCACTAGAGCACGAGGGGCACTTCCCCCTCATGCATCCTCATCCCCCTCAGGAAGAGCACCTAAACAATGTTGTTTTGGGTCCGACCGGGGCAGAAGACATGTCCCGCTGGGTGTGTGTGTGTGGGGGGGGGGGGGGGGCAGGCCTGGTCGGGAGACACAAGGCAGCATCCCCGTGTGACGCAGGCTGCACCTCTATCAGATCTGGATATGTTTGTGTGTGTGTGTGTGTGTGTGTGTGTGTTTGTGTGTGTGTGTGTGTGTGTGTGCGTGTGCCTGCGTTCGTGTGCACACGTGTGCTTGTGCGTGCCTGTGTGTGCGTGTGCGTGCATGGGTGAAAGCTTGTGTTTGTGTGTCACATCTGTGCTACTGTCTAGTGCTCGGGATGACTTCGACTCCATGAGCTGACAGGTTGTGGGTTGAAGCCCCAAGCGTCCACAGGTCTCCATGTAGACATCCTTAACGAGCAGGAGGCTTGTTAAGGATGGCCCAATCCTCTACCGGCTGCTTGATACAGTCATTGATAGTCATATGGCTTAGTCCTATGAGAGGGCTTCATATCTTATTCACTGTCTTTATCTGTCGAGGTCTACTGTATCTTACCCCCTTACCACCAACGCAAACCTGGTGCTGGTTCAGGGTTGGTTCTATACTCCAACTCCCCAAGAACCAGCTTGATTTTCCACAGACTTTAGGGCTAGAGTAGAGTCACGTCAAAGCGTCAGAGCTTACAACCCGTTGTCCTAGCAACGCGCCAGGACGTTAAAATTCACGATAAATTAACGTGTAAAATTACGCTAACCCAGTACTAGACATTACTGGTTCTTGTTTCTGGACCAGCGTGGAGTTGGTGCTGAGTTGGAACCTTTTTGTCTGGCCCGGAGCCAGGCTTATTTATGTGGAAAAGCCAATAACCGGTTTGAGATTGGCACTGGCTCCGAACCAGCAGTGGAATCGCATTGGTGGAAAAGCCTTTAGCCTTAGCTCGTAATGCAGTACTATGGACCCTTGTCCGCATTGGCTAGCCAAGTTATTTTTCCTTGCATACCCTGTTGCTTTATGTGTTCCCTAATTGTTGACCGTCTCTGCGACGCTTGACGATTGTCATTTCGTCATTTTGTAGAGGGAATGTAGTTGCGTTACCAATAGTGGTCCTTAACGGTTAACATGGCCGTCTCTACTAATGACCTTGCCTGTATCAACAAAGGGGTTTCAATAGCAGCTCTGCTAAATGACTAAATAGTTCAAAGTAAATAGGGACTGTAGGTTGGTGGTTATGTTTGTGTGTGTGTGTGTGTGTGTGTGTGTGTGTGTGTGTGTGTGTGTGTGTGTGTGTGTGTGTGTGCGTGCGTGCGTGAGTGCGTGCGTGTGTGTGCACGCAGCTGCGCGGGTTTGTGCCTGTGCTTGTGCATGTGTGTGTGTGTGCACGCGCATGTGTGCGTGCAAGTGTGTGTGTGCCTTTGGGGGTTGTACAATGTGTGGGTGTAAGGGAGAGGGGGTTAGATCCCAGCATTATCTCCAGACCCTCTGGTTACTGAATCAGGTCTGCAGGTAGAGGCTGGGATCCTGCTCTGGATTGCCTACACAGTAGATTGTGGGCATTTTGGTTCAGAATCCAGATTGTTGATAAGAGTCTGCCAAATGCACTAAATGTATATGTCAATTTGGTATTATGATTACAATATGTAGCCATAATATCTTTGTTCATATAATGCACACCATTTCTAAATTTGACCAAACAAAAAGTTTCCCTGCTTGATCTTCAAGCCAAAGACGAAGATGATTCGGGCAACGTATCGTGTACTCAGACGCAGACGCTTTTATCCAGAGCGACTAACAATAAGTACATTTGTCAGAAGAATGAGAAACAACAATATATCGCTGTCTGAGAAGGTGAATGTTTCATACACACTCTAAGGTCCTAGATGTTGATGATAAGCTGTGTTTCCCTTCAGGGAGATAACTCATTCATACCCCATTCATCAAAGCAAACATTTAGTCTTTACCATGTCCACGTCCTGTGTAGTCGTACACGTGTGTGTGGTGTGTGTGTGAGTTTGTGTGCATGTATGGGTGTGTGTGTGTTTGTGTGTGCGTGTATGTGTGTGTGTGTGTGTAAACCTAAACACAAATTAATAACAGTTGTCAAACATGGCTGATATTTAAACATACCGGATGGAATGGCCAGGAATGGTGGACGGTTGTGTGTTGATGGCCAGACGTGGCCATAGTTTGGACTGGGGGAGATGGACCTGTTCTGGTTAGATAGCGTTATGTATACACCCTACACACACACACACACACACACACACACCACTCTCCTCAGATGAGACAGAGGAATTTTACCCTGGATGGTGAAGTCTGGAAACAACAGCAGATGTTGAATTCCTTTGCTAACCGTCGGCTGTTGTTTGGCATTACGTTGGTAACCAACTTACTAAGTTTGATGTAAAGTGAATTACGGGTAAATATGTTTATTCGAAAAGCCTCCATATGTTGTTAACAAAGCTAAACTGGTCGGTAGCTAGTGGGTTTTGTGGGTTTACAAAGAACATTTGCAGCACAGCATTTCAGTTGTTTTCCGTTATTACGTTCCACACTTTAACTGAATTAAAACCTGAGTTTGTCCTTGCTCCTTCTTTCTCATGTTGTAATGTGGAACTGATCTCTCAGCCCATACAGGATGTGGCCACGCCGGGCTGAGAGAGCTGCAGTGTGCAACATGGTGATAACCCCAGTCTTACATCATCCTCCCACGCTGACCTGGCTCTAACCTCTGACCCCGACACAGTCACAGACCATGGGAAAGAATGAGAGGAGAATGAGAGTCTTTACACCCACATAGTGTACTCCCTCCGGTTTATAATGCATTTCCACTGGAGGGTGCGGTTCGGTTCGGTTCGCCTCAGTCCGGTAGTGAGGGTGCGGTATAGCCCAGCTGAGTTCCGAGGTCGCGTTTCCACCACCGACAGTACCCTGGTAGGCAGCCGGATGTCGATTGCCCGGCAGCTACTTAAACATCGTGACATCATAGCAAAGCGACGCAGTGTAGCCTGCTCAATAAAAACAATGGAAAAGAGGACCGCAACACATTAAACCAAGAGCTACCATGGAAGTCGTCCAGCAACAGTTTCAGAACGTCTCCACCTCCTTGTTCGCCCAAGCTAAAGTTTTGCGCGACATGTCTATTGTCCAGAATAATACCTTGTGGGTACTGTTTGGAGGGCGTGTGTAGCTCGAACTTGCCAGCACCCTTTCAGGCGTCTCAGTACCCCAATGGAGGAGTACTGTGAGACGAGTGCTAGACGAGTACGGCTCAGTACGGCTCAGGCCGGGTCACGCCAACTTTTGGCGGTGGAAACGCGATCCGTGCCGCACCATTGCGAACCGAACCGCACCCTCCGGTGGAAACGCGCCATAAGGCTGTCTTCTAATTGGGCCACTTGTGCACTAGATAGGGCATGATATAGTGCCCTATATAGGGCACTATCAGAATCAGAGTCAGCGTTACTTTTATTACATCTCATTGTACACAAGAGTCAACTGCTTAGGTCTGGCTCCCAAACAGCCACATAGCAGCAACAATACAAGATAAACTAAATAAAGATAAGTAAATACAAATATGTAAAAAAAAAAACATGTAAAAATAAGGAGCAGCATATAGATCACAATAATAAATAATAATACAATTAAATTAAATAAAGTAAGTAATAATAAGATAAGCTAAAACAATGGTAATAATAACAGGTAATGAGGTGTAGTAAAGTTTAAAGTGTAGGGTAGAGTGTTTAAGTTGTAGTGGTAGCAGCCACAGTTGATTGTAGTGCAGTAATACTGTGCAAATTACAGAAAAATATCTAGTGCAGTATATTTTTGTAATGATTTTTCCGAAATATGATAGTCCTCGGCTGGCTGCCTATGAAATGCCCTTCTTTGCTGCAAGTGCACCGTAGAATAAGTGTTCACCCCGTGCACACTTATCTGCCCTCTAAATCCCGTGATGCCTCGCTGTATACAATTAGATAATTCCAAAAGAATCATCCCATCAGGGCTTGCCACTACACACTGATATACTTCATATAGTAACATCTGCAAAGTGTACTAAATAGTGTTAACTAGATACTAGGGAACGAGAGAATAAGTCAAAAGGAACCAAGCCCTCGTCTTGGGCCAGGTCAGATGCATCCGGGAGGACGAGAAAAGACTTGATCCACTTTATTGTGTTTATACAAATAATAGGTGAGGCCAACGTGAGAGAGCAGCAGATCACACAGGATGTATGTGAGGAGATACCATTGCTTATCTTGTCTCTAAAGGTCCCATGGCATACTACTTTATGGATGCTTTAATATAGACATTAGTGGTCCCCAAACACAGTATTTGAAGACGTTCCCGAAATTCAGCCGTGGTGCAGAATTACAGCCACTACGAGCCAGTCGCAAACTGAGCTTTCCCCAAACGTAACGTTTCGGTGTCTGTAGCTTTAATGCAAATGAGGAGGAGAGAGGCGGGTCAAGGAGGAAGGTGGGGGTGTGGCCCGGAGCAGCTTGCTGACACTGTACCATGCGCTCTGTTTACAGTGGATGTATCGCAATAGCGAGGCGCACACAGCCTTTGGCCGTGTTCTGTAAATATTCTAGAACACTCTGGGTGCTCCGGCGGGAGTCCTGGAGCTCTATATCTAAATAATATCATATTATACATAGATATCTATATCATATAATATATATTATCACGGCCAAAAGCTGTGAGCCTCCAGACGATAATATCTCAAACGACTGCGTTGGGTTCTCCGACGTCTCTGGTTCTTCCACGTCCACATCAATCTGAAGTAGACTGAACCACGACATGGAGGAGAAAGGAATTGTTTTCTCCCGCAGGAGCCTCACTGCCGAGGGACCACTGCCTGGGCAGCGGTCAGCACTTAGGCACCACCGCCTCCTGCAGCATGTAGCGCCGAGGCGGTGGTCCCTCGGTAGCGGGAAGCGGGGCTCAAGCGGGAGACATTTGCGGGCAACAATCCCTTTCTCCTCCATGTCGTGGTTCATGTACTTCAGGGAGTCAAAGCCAAAGTTCCTTTTCCCCAATTCCTTCTCAACCATGGCTGAGATAACCCCCACTACGAGTCTCATTGTGGAAATACCAGAGACGAGAGTCCGACGTGTTATGAGCCATAACACATATGTGGCGCTCGCATGGTCGTATCTCATTGGTGGGCCAAATTCTCTGGGCTGGCAACATACGGGGAAAATTCCAAAACGGCGCGTCTGAGCTTCGTTCTTTCAAAGGCGGAGCAGAATGCCTAGTGCTCGATTTACACTCAACAAAATTTCTAGCTACTGGGGGAGCATAGGTAGGCTAGGGGAACTCATATTAATGTTAGAAAACCTCAGAAAGTGAAATTTTCATGCCATGGGATCTTTAATTCAGCCCGAGTGGCCTATTCCATGTAATAAAGCCATAAAACATATTGAGATTACCTCAGTGTATATAGGCCACATAGCTGTTCTCTGGGTCCTATTAAAGAATAACCAAACGTTTTTGGAATACATTCGTACAATTATATACCAAGACGACCACAGTGGTTGTCTGTACTGCGGAAAATAGGTGACATGCAACACGCACATGCGCACGAACACACCCGCACGTACACACAAGCACACACACACACACACAAACACAGACACATGCACACACGCATGCACGTATGCAAACTCGCACACACACACACACACGCACGACGTACGGACACACACACACACACACACACACACACACAGATGAAATATGCAGCGGGCCACTCTAAACAGATGTAGGTAAACCCACTGACAGCTGACACGCGTTTCCTTTAATTGTGCAGAAATAGGCACGTAAGACATATGCACGAAAGTAACAAGTGGCTTCCTTCTTAATCTTGGCCGAAAAACCCATAATCTATCTGCCTGCATAGACAATTAAATATTAATGCATGACGGATAAATATATGTTGGCTACATGTAAGTTTAAATATTGGAGGTTCAGGTTCAGATACATTTTCCACATGTTTTAATATGAAGAGGGGGTCCAGTGTATTTGTATATACATTAGTTTTAAACAAGGTTGCCTCCACAAACCAGATCCTGTGTGAACTTATAAACAGAAAGGTTAACAAGTTGCCATTCTTTATACACACGTGTTAAACCTTTACCCTCGTCTGGAAATCCAGTCTGATTAAAAGCATTGTCTTGGCAACAAGCCCTCACATCCGGGTACGCATTTTCTGCCTGAATGTCTGCCTGTCTGCCTGCCTGTGTGTGTGTCTTTCCAGGGCATAAGGCATTGTATTGGACAAATACTTCCTTTGCGATTTGCAATTCAATAAGTCATTACATTATGCAATTGACAATTCATTATGCAATTTATTTGTAAATACGTTATTCAAAGTGTATTTTAATATGCAAAGTGACAATGAAATCCTCAATAAAATTTGCAAAAGTTATAACAATAAAAATAGAATAACATTGTCAAAAATTTTGAGTTCCTTTATTCAAATTGAAAAGCTATAGCGTCCCCGTGATTGCAATGCACTTCGCCACGCTCCGTGTTTTGCGAAATTTAAATAACATTTCAATCCTTAAACCACTTTGCTAAATCTTTTGCGGATTGAAATGTAATTTGAATTTCGCAAATTGCATTGCCATTTGAATTTTGCTACATATATGCTTCCATAGTGGAAGTGTGGAAAGTACAAGTCTTGTAAACAAAATGAGGTTAATCAAAGTGATATGAGTTAAAGGGTGTGGCTTTATTGATAGCATTATTGTAATCAGTGTCGATCAGCATTGGCTACAGGGTCGTCCAGGCTATAAGTTACGAGCTAGTCGATGGCTTCTTGAAGCCATTCTGTCCTGATGTGAAGCAGCACCATTGACTTAAGGCCACATTTGGTTTACAAGTGAGTGCATATTTTATGATGCTGAGGACTTGAGGACGAGTGCTTGGTTTCCAGTAAAGCCAAACTAGGATCACACTACTCCATGACGCGATGGTCAAATAAGTACATGGATTACTTGGTATCGCTAGTGAGTCTATTATACATACTACTAAACTGACCCCCATTTACAACCCACCAAAATGTGCTGTTACTCGAAGAAAAGGTAAATCGAACAATGTACTAATGTAATAACGTAATGAGATTAAAGGCAAGCTAGAAGTTGTTTCTTTGATGCCGTCCATAGCTAAACTGAACCAATTGAGATTTAACTTCAAGAACCAGAAGGAACAAGACAGAAAAGATTCTTAAAACAAAGCTAAGTTGCAGGCTAAACTGAATTAAGTACAACTAAAGTGTACTTCTGTATTTCTATAATCGTTGCCTTGTGCTACCCCTGATGACTAAAACCGCTGAAATGACTAAAAGCGTTTATGTCTGGCCTCAGTCTGTTAATTGAGCCACTTGGAGCAAATGACAACATTCACTTATAACATCGTTTTTCACGGAGGGAAACTTAAACGCTGGCTAAGAGCTTCAGGACAAACAGACTAGCCAGGTTTAGCTAGAGTGGCACTTATTTGGGATGGATAAGGAAGAGACAGAGACGGTCGGTATGCTAAGTATTTTAATTGCTTTTCAATGAGGACAGAGATCAATATTTACACTGGAGTTGCGCTGAAGTTAAAGGGGGGGGGGGGGGGGGGGGAGTATGGTGGTCAGAAGCGAGTGGACAGTTTGTGCTGAATCATCGTTGAACACGTCGAACACATCTTTTGGTGGAGGATTTCAAATGAAAGAATGGGAACTCAATGTTTTGGGGGTTTGTTTATTTAAAATGATATGAGCAAAGAATGAGCACTTTAGAGTTATGATCGCCGGTAAAACATCTTGAAGAGTTACAGAGTGATGCTGAGTCACTGGGGACAGGAAGAGAGCAGGTTTCCCTCCTTCAGTTTCACCGCTCAACTTATTATTTAGATGATCTCTAGCTACAGAGAAAAAATAGAAAAAATACTGAGCGGTTTGACGCTGTGTGGCTAGGACCCGGTTACCACAGCAACCCCATTTTCTGTTGTGTTGGGGAAATTTCAAATGAACCCCAACGACATGTAAGACCCTCACAAGCAGTGTTGCCAGATTGGGCCAGAATCTGGCCCAATCTGGAAACACTGCTCACAAGAACACTATGAGAGGAGAGGAAGAGGGGGGCGGGGAATGAAATGATGAAGAGCTCTTCTCCACAGAAAGCCGTCCGTTGTGGTCTTTCCTCACGGACCTTTGGATCTGGTCCACCACCCCACCCCCCTCCCCAAGGCAAGGCCTCCTGATCCCCCACCAGGTGGGACGCGATGAGTGGATTTTAATGGTGGATCGACGTCACACCTGGTGGTGAATGAGTTGGAGGGGCCTATAATCTACAGTCAAAGGCCCCTCCCCCCAAACTTTATCGGTCTGGGCGTTGGAGGCAGAAGACCTTCGCCTGGTGGTCCCCCGACGCCGTCACCACCATGGAGGAATCCCTACACACAGAGACAGACATACATTTTTGTTCAAATTTGGCTCCCTTATGAATATAAAAGTATGTAAAAATCTAAAAATAAATAAATAAAATTTAAAATAAATGTTAGTCAAAAAAAAAAAAATCGAATTATATATATTTATTACACGGGTCTTCTCAATGCTGTGGAACGCTAAGCATATAATGACGGCTGTCAAGGAAAGTGGATTTTTTGCCTCTGATTCACGTCTTTGGTATCACTCCGCAATATTTAGTCATTTATCAACCCCAGTGTATTCGGTTGCTAAGCGACGTCAACGTCTTTGGAGGACTATTTCTCTGCTGATCAACACTACGAATGGTAATTGTAAAAAGACACACGTGTGAAGTTATTTTTTCGTTTTGGCAAGTAGCCGTGTAATAAGCGGGATAATGTATAGAACATCGCCGGTAATTCAAGGTGAAGCAAGACACCTCCGCTTCGCGTCGGTGTCCTGTTTGCCCTGTCGGGGCTTATTTTCCCAATAATGACCAGCGTTCTATACATTATCCCTTACATACTAGTAGCGTAACGATTAATGCGATGCATCGATGAATCGATTGTCAGTCCTACCGATTCAACTAAATCGATCTGCTAAAATAAATAAATAGAATGAATCGCTTTGGCTTCACCAATAATCGATATAAATGCTTTTAATCGTATGAATCGCGATTCTTAATTATGATTAATGTTTTAAGACTTAGTTTATACATTTTTTTTGTGAAATGCAGTTCGGTAATCCGTAACTCTGTCATCACCTAGGCAGCCTGCAAGGAAGTACCGCCAAGAGTTTTTTTTCCCCCTCACCCTCTGCTGGTGCATTTCAAACATGGCAGGGAGCGGCAGCGAGATTGTTAATGCACCAGCAAACTTGAAATCAAAAGTGTGGAAGCATTTTGGCTTCGCAAAGAAAAATGGTGAAGTTGACAAAACGTCTGCAGTGTGTCGAATTTGTAAAAGTGCAATTAAATACCACGGGAACACTATAAATCTAGCCAGCCACCTTTTAAGGCAACACGGTATCACAGAAGCGTCTGCTTCAGTAGCTGCAGCTAGTTCGGCTAACCCTTCTGCTAGCGGTAACGTTGCTGCTAACCTTTTTGAGCAAAAGCTCGGAATAAATACGCCACGGGCTAAAGCCATCACTGCGTCGATTGCAAAATTTATTTGCACAGATTTACGTCCTTACAGCGTAGTAGAAAATGCTGGATTTAGGGAAATGGTAAAAACACTCGAGCCAAGGTACAAGATACCCAGCCGCCAATTATTCAGTGACACATGCATTCTGAAGATGTACGAAGACGTCAAAACGAGGTGAAGCAGTCCCTCTTTGAAGCGGACCGGGTGGCTATCACCACAGACGGATCGACGAGCTGCTCTACAGAGGGGTATGTCACCATAACCGCACATCTCATTAACAAAAAATGGGCCATGCAAAACATAGTTCTCCAGACCAGAGTGCTGAACGAATCGCACACCGGAATAAACATTGAAGGCTTACTTCGTGACGCCTGCCAGGAATGGAACATCACGGACAAGAGTCCGGCTCTAGTTACGGACAATGCCCGCAACATGATTTTGGCTAGAAGAGCTGCTGAGTTCAGTCCCCATATTCCCTGCTTTGCACACACTTTAAATTTGGCATCGCAGAAGGCAATGCGATTGAACAGTGATGATCGATTGTTAGGGAGAGTGAGGAAAGTGGTCTCATTTTTTCATCTAAGTCCTTTGGCTACCAACTCCATGCGAGAGAAGCAAAGATTGCTCGCCTCGCCACAGCACAAGCTGAAAACTGATGTTTGCACTCGATGGAACAGTTCCTGCGAGATGCTGGAACATTTTCTCGAGCAACAAGCGGCAGTGGAGGCAACACTGATGTCTAAAGATTTCCGAAAGGGAGAAGAGGCAAACACCCTGAAAACTGTGACATCAGTAACGCAGAAGATGCAGTGCAACTTATGACTCTAATCAAGTTTGCCACCACCGTCATGTGTGAAGTGCAGCAGCCGACCGTGTCTGTGATTGCCCCCCTCAAGGCTAAACTCCTGAGCCATCTTAAGCCTAATGAAGACAACTATGCCATTGTTAAAGAAATGAAGAATGTGATGGTCAAGGACCTCTCTGACAGATACTCAGATGTCAATGATAGTCTTTACAAAGGTATGCCTAAGTTATGCATTTTTGTCATGAATAACTTCTGCCTTACCATATTTTATAATGTGTGTTTGGTTGTGTGTGCACATATGCTCAAAAATGTCTGTTTTTAATCAGCATCAGCGTTGGATCCGCGCTTCAAGGAATTGCCTTTCCTTGAATTTGAGGACAGAGAATATACTTATGCTAAAGTAGCTGTTGAGGCGGCTGACATCCATACCAAGGTAGGCCTGCTACAACAGATCTTGTAGATTTTCTCTAAAATGCTAGAAATTGGCCACAATTTAGCTACTTTTGAAATGGCTCATTAGGCTCTCTCAGAACCTACTGTAGGAGCATGACAGTATATGTATGTGCTAGACCTGATTTGGTAGACTTGTTAGAGTTGTTTGTTCAATTTTGTTAGAGCTTAAACATTTTAACCAATATTCAACCAATCTTATATATTGATTAGATACCAGGAGATGTGGAAGAGGGATGCTCACAATTGCCTGAGCCTGAGGGAGAGACAGGTGTGCTATTAGTATATCTTTAAGTCAGTATATGATATTGCAACTGTGGCTCAGATCTGGTCTGGCTAAACTAGGCCTGGCTTGTCTTTTCTTTTTTCTCAAACACTGTGATCTACCATGTTAAGCAGCAACTAAGAAAAAACTGTTCCAGTATAATTAAACAAACAATTCTGGTTTCCATCATATATTTGCCAAATGTATAAAGTTTACCATATGTTTTAATTTTTATGATGTTTTTTCTTTTGTTTGTTTTGTTTTTCAGATGAGCCGTGTCCCAAAAAAGCAAAGTCATTGGACATGCTTTTTGAGACACATTTATTCAGGTGCAGGAGAGCAGGTCCACTGCTGATAGGACCAGGGAAGAGGTTGTCAGATACCGAGCAGAGGCTCCACTCGCACTGACAGGGAGTGTCATGGACTGGTGGAAGTCTCACGAGGGGGAACTGCCATTCTTAGCTAAGCTAGCTAAAAGATACCTTTGTATCCCAGGCACAAGTGTCCCCTCCGAAAAGGTGTTTAGCACCGCAGGTGACATAGTGTCTTCTCAGAGAAGCACTCTTAAACCTGAACATGTTCCTGAAGAAAAATCTGAAGTAGAAGTACAGACTGTAGCCTATTGATAAGTAGGCTACTAGTACAAATTTTCAAAATAGCTTTGTTACAGGGCTGAGCAATTCATTTGTTTAATTACATTTTTGTATTCAGCATAAAATATTATGCAGGCCTACATTAGTAGTAGAAGTACTTGTGTAGAATCTACCCACCCACTCACTCACTCACCCACCCACTCTCTCCCCTGCCAGCATGTAGCTTATTGAAATTTTTTCAAAATAACTGAGCAATATTTAATTACATTTTTGTATTCAGCATAAAATATTATGCAGGACTACTTTTTTTATAGAATAAATATGTTTAATAAGTAATTCTGCTGTCTGTTTATTTTTTCACCTTTCAGAAGAATACAGATAGTCTCACTCACATTATTGCATGTTTATTTCATGGATATAGAATTTTGGTTGAAAGTTACTGAATCGAATCGTGGTTTACAGAATCGAATCGAATCGTTAAAAAAAAAAAGAAATCCTTGAACCGAATCGCCAACTACTAAATCGTTAATCGAATCGAATCACTGAAGCCAAAGATTCACACCCCTATTACACATATATATATATATATAAACTTAGAACAAAAAGTAAGGAAATTTGTGTTTCGTTGATTATTCCTCTGTGGTAACAATGCTTTTTGGCAATAAATGCGCATATATGAAAAATTGCCAAATCTTCTCTGCCAATGCCAAACAGCTTATTCTGCCATTGACTCGTTTGGTGTTTGGTGGATTGGATGATTGAAGTTTGAAGAAACAAGACATATTGGCAATTTAACAATTTATTCATCTCACAAACAGGAGCCTCAGTAGCGTGTGGAAAAACCATACACAGCCACAACAGCCTGGCACCTCCTCCTCATGCTGGTCACCAGCCTGGTCACACACTGCTGTGGGATGGCATCCCATTCTTCAACCAGCATTTGTCGCAAGTCAGCCAACGTGGTTGTGTTGGTCACTCTGGCACGAACAGCACGCCCAAGCTGATCCCACAAGTTTTCAATGGGGTTGAGGTCAGGACTGCTAGCAGGCCATTCCATCCTCTCCACTCCCATATTCTGGAGGTAGTCCCTGATAAAACCCGCCCTGTGGGGGCGAGCGTTGTCATCTTGGAGGATAGAGTTTGGTCCCAGACTGTGGAGATATGGGATTGCCACTGGTTGCAGAATCGCATCTCTATATCTCTCTGCATTGAGATTGCCTCCAATGATGACAAGCCTCGATTTTCCAGTGTGGGAGAGGCCGCCCCACACCATCACACTGCCTCCACCAAAATATGTTATTCTATCGGTGCAGCAATCAGCATAGCGTTCTCCAAGTCTTCTCCACACTTTGACACTTTGATCCAACTGCCGTAGGCAGAATCTGGACTCATCACTGAACATAACGTTCTTCCACAAGTTCAGGTTCCAGTGCATGTGTTGCCGACACCAGCGCAAACGGGCCTGACGGTGAAGGGCAGTCATGGCAGGACTCCTGGCAGCCCTATGAGGCCCGAGATTGGCTGCGTGCAGTCTGTTCCAGATTGTCTGGGCAGAGAGCGGTCGGCCATATCGTCCTGCAAACCTTGACTGCAAATCTGTAGAAGACAGCCTACGGCACCTAAGTGCTGACAGGGTGATGAAATGGTCTCTTGGGATGCCCACTTCGCGGCCTGTCTTTGACATCCCCCGTTATATGGAACTTGGCCTTCAGTTTGGAGAGGGTACCAGGGCTCACTCCAAATAATGCTGCAACTTGGTTTTGCGGAACACCAGCTTGAAGTTGCCCTATCGCAAGGACCCTATCCAGATCAGTCAAACGCGGCATGCCGATTCTTGGAGCAGACACTTACTGACTTAAAGGGTAATTCCGGTGTAAAATGGATTTGGGATATGTTTTGTATGATAACGAGTTGAAATGTTCGTTTTGGAGCACAAAAAACTTATATAGTCGCTTTCTTCAGTTGGCTGTTTATAGCCGATTCATCAAAACACTATAAACTTAGAACGATGGGGGCACTGGTTAAGGTAAAAACTAAATCGCTATTTTAAACCACTTAAAAGGCTAAAAGTAGCCCGACACGTCTTTGGTAGTATAATAAGGGTCTTAACATATAAAACGAGGCATTGAGAACTTTGTAAGTGTACAGATTGTCTATTAAAAAATACATTTTATACACACAATACCATCAGTAGATCACCCATCGACGCCATTTTGTTTTTAAGACTCGATAGGTAGATTGACGAACACAGAGATTGTGACATCGGTCAGCAACACGCAAGCTCTGTGTTCGCCAATCTACTTATCGAGTCTTATTTATCATGGGCGCAACCCACATACTCAGTGTTGCTGCTCATCCCACAAATGCATGTTCCTTACAAATGGGGCACCATTTGAAAGGGAACTAAACAGGCTTTCCAACGGTATAAGATTTATTGCCAAAAAGCATTGTTACCACAGAGAAATAATCTACCAAACACAAATTTCCTTACTTTTTGTGCTAAGTTTATATATGTATATGTTGAAAAATGCAACTTTATGAAGTACCATTTCATTTAGTTTCTAATGTGTGTTTCGAGGCCCATTGGTCGGTGGGCTGGTTGCTAGGTTACCGATTGAGGGCGAAGGCGAGGACCTCGGCAGCGTGCCCGCGGTACTCCGACACCAGGTTCCCGGAGCGCCCGTCCCACTGCCGCAGGGCGCCGTCCAAACCGCACGTCGACACCAGCGCGGACGACTCCTCCCACTGCATGTGCACGATGCCCGCCTTGGGGGGGAGAGAAGAATCAACCTGATCCCCTGTGTGTGTGTGTGTGTGTGTGTGTGTGTGTGTGTGTGTGTGTGTGTGTGTGTGTATGTGTGTGTGTGTGTGTGTGTGTGTGTGTGTGTGTGTGTGTGTGTGTATGTGTGTGTGTGTGTGTGTGTGCCCTCACCTCGTGTCTGCACCGGTTTCGGACCGTCTGGGTGGCGAGGTCATAGATGACCAGGGTTCCGTCCAGATAGGCCACGCCCACCAGAGGCAGGCTAGTGGGGGGAGGAACAGGAAGTGAGTGACTGATGATGTACCCTGACCCTTTCTCCACAGACCCAAACACACACTTATTTAGTATTCATTACTCAGAGGGGTCCTTTAGGATTGTTTATATTGCTGGGTCAGTTCTAAGCTGTAGACAACTTCTGTATGCCTGCATACAGAAGTTGTCCTCAATTTGTGAACTGTAAACAAAGTCAGGGATCCAGTATCTTGCTTAACAAAGCCCTCATTGAGATTCACACCTTCAGGTCAGGTGTCTTTGAGGAAGGTTTGAGTCTGGTCCCCTTCCCACCTCATGGTGGCAAACAGAACACCCCAAGGAACACTCTAAGAAGCATACCAAGGAACACGCTAAGGAACACGCTTATGGAACACACTAAGGAACATGCCAGGGAACACGCTAAGGAACACACCAAGGAACACGTCAGGGAACACGCTAAGGAACATGCCAGGGAACACGCTAAGGAACACGCCAGGGAACACATCAGGAAACACGCTAAGGAACATGGCAGGGAACACGCTAAGGAACAATTCAAGGAATACGCTAAGGAACACTCACGACACACTAAGGAACACGCTAAGGAACACACTGAGGTACACACTAGGGCTGGGCGATATGGACCAGAAGTCATATCTCGATATATCTTCAAGCAGAATATCGATATAAGATAAATATCGATATTTGTCGACGGGGGGCGGCACGCCCTGCGTGCTGCGCGCCAATTTACCATTACTATTCCTACTAGGGCTGCTCGATTATGGCAAAAATGATAATCATGATTATTTTGATTGATATCGTAATCACGATTATTAAAGATGATTTTTTTTAAAATTTTATTTTATTGAGAACAAGCATTTATTGAACTTTTAACACTGGTATTTCTTTTAACACGATAAGTTTGAACTGAAAAACAAGAAAAATGCAAATAAAGAGAAAAATATATTAGTAAAATGAATTAAATATGTAAAAATATACACAAAAATAAACACTATTCAACCTTTCAGCCTCTTCTGAGGCTGAAAGGTTGCTAAGGTTACTTGTTTATGTTTTATGTTTGGGTCTCGCGGAGTGAGAAACCTTGAAGTTAGTTACTGTGGAGTTACCGTTATTACTATACCTACCTACCGTTTGGATTTACCATTACTATTCCTACCCATCAGAATTGAATACAGTTTGATGGTTGAATAAACCGTGGACTAGACACTGCCTCCGCCTCGTATTTGAGAACATTATAATATATAATATCACGGCCAAAAGCTGTGTGCGCCTCCGGAATATTATGCACAGAATTTCAACCCTTTGGTTGCGACAGTTTTTAAGCACTCTCTACAAATTACGTGATTTTGTAATTCGTCAGACACCTTATATCCAAACCATTTCCATACTATGGAGCCGTTGGTCTTTCGCTTACAAACAAGCGCCGCTTGTGCAGGCGGATTCCATGTTTCGCGATTTCAAAAAGTGACGTGAGTGGAAGGGGGGGGGGGGGGAGGGGCAGAGACTGTGTGTGTGAGCCGGAGGCCGAGCGGGAGAGACATAAGCAGAGTTACGAAATAGCAGGCGGGGTTCGAAACTGCTGTTATTTGGAACAAATGTGCTGTAATTTCAACGCAAATTAAATTATATCGATGTTGACGATATGGTCTCGTTCCATATCGCGTTTGAATAAATATCAATATATTTTAAATATCGATATATCGCCCAACCCTAGTACACACTAAGGAACATACTCAGGAACACACTAAGGAACACGCTAAAGACCAAGCCAGGAAACACGACACAGAACACGCTAAGGAACACGCTCAGGAACACGCTAAAGACCAAGCCAGGAAACACGACACAGAACACGCTAAGGAACACGCTCAGGAACACGCTCAGGAACACGCCAGGGAACACGCTAAGGTAAATGCTAAGGAACACGGCAGGGAACACGCTAAGGAACACGCTAAAGAACACGCTAAGGAATACGCTCAGGAACATGCTAAGGAACACGCCAGAGAACACACTAAGGAACACGCTAAGGAACATACTCAGGAACACGCTCAGGAACACACTAAGGAACACGCTAAAGAACAAGCCAGGAGACACGACACAGAACACGCTAAGGAACACGCTACAGAACACACTTAAGAACACGCCACAGAACACGCTCAGGAACAGGCTAAGGAACACGCCAGGGAACACGCTAAAGGAACACGCTCAGGAACACACTAAGGAACACGCCAGGGAACACACTAAGGAACACTCTCAGGAAAACGCTCAGGAACACACTCAGGAACACGCTCAGGAACACGCTAAGGTACAGGCTGGGGAACACCCCGCTTCTCTCGTCCTGAACCTCCCAGGTTATCTGAACGCTGGAGTCCTTGCTTCCGTTGGGAGCTCTATAAAGTTTTAACAGCTGAATCAATAATGTTCAGGTGGGGGCTTTAAACGTTTGCTCTGTGTGTTCTGAGTTTTTATTAGGGTGGTCCGCGGCGAGGGGAGGATTTCAACACAGGGAGAACAAAAAACAATGGCTTTTATTTTACTGTTATTCTTTTTGCTGCAAGTGCATGTCAGCCACTTTAAAAACACACGTCTATCGAAATTATTGTCACGAGAACCGGCGAATTAAAATGATTCAAATAGATTTATAGATTTATTATATAGATTTATACAGAAATGTTTTAAAAAATGTATATGGGCCAGCAAGATACCCAAGCACAATTAAAAGCACTTTCATCATTAAATCATCTCCAAAATCTTTAATTTCATATCATATCAAGGTCTAGTTTCATTTTGTTTAAAAGAAAACCGTTATCCAGAGCATTGGGAATCAAACCCCTAACCTGGCAGTATTAATGCCTTGCTCAACCAGTTGTTGCTAGATGCAACTATATTACTAAAACCAAGACCCTTTTACACACACGTGCACAGTGTTGAAGTGCACTTGGTTCACGTGCACAGTGTTGACGTGCACTGGGTTCAAGTGCACTACTCACATGTTGCAGAAGCCCACAGACTCCACAGAGTTGGGCTCCTCCTGGCTGGTGGACCCAGTGCCCCTGAGCCCGTCAGCGGAGAACACACTCACCATCTGACACACACACACACACACACACACACACACACACAAACACACGTTTGTATACATACAGATGGATGCTTATGCACCAAAACACAAAATGACTCCTATAGTGATTAATACAGGGTTTATACAAAAATTCTTAAGTTGAATTTACTACCTTTTTTAATACTTCACCATATTTTGTAATACCAGCCCGACTTCAAGAGAGACCGTAGGAGTTAGATTAATCAAGATGTCCCAACGGGACTTAGTCCATAGTTTTTAATCAATATGTCACAAAGTAGACATAGACAGAGAGTGCCAGAGAGAGAGAGTTTTTGTGGCCAGTGTTGAAGTTAAGTTATAATTACCTTGTTAAAGATTGTTATTACAGTGTAAAGGTTTTACATGAAAAAGTACCGCGTAGTAACATGTTACACACAACACTAGCCGTGTTTACATGGACACTTCTGATGCGATTATATTTCTAATCGGAATAGATCTATTCCTATCATGCAATCCGAATGTACTGTATATAGGCCTATGGCATTTACAAAAGTGGTAAGCTTACGTTCGTATGTCTCTCGCGCACAACCGTTATGTTGGTCTGGACTTATATGATATATGTTAGGGATAAAGTTGTAGTACAGAACGCCGGTCATTATCGGGTAAATAAGCCCCGACAGGGCGAACCGGGCCGCGATGCGAAGCGGAGGTGTCTTGCTTCGCCCTGAAGGGAATTATTTTCGATATTGACTGGCGACGTTCTATACGTTATTACACGGCTCCTTGCCAAAACAACAGAGAAATAGTCTGCCAAAGACGTTGACGTTGCTTAGAAACCGGACGTGCTGGGGTTGATAAGTTACCGGACTACTTACGGAGTGCTAAGAAAGACGTGAATCAGGCAAAAAATCCACTTTCCTTGACAGCGGTCAAGTTCGGTATGCATAAAAGTACCGACTGACCAATTGCGAAATACTGCAACTGCTGATGCCATCTCTCTAAGTTAAAAAGTAGTCGCACCCACCCCAAACCAATCGGAATAAGTGTATACATTTCAATTATAGCGGACTACACCACCTCTTCTATTCCGCATGGAATTATATTCCGATCAGAGAATTGTATTCCGAATGAGCTGTTACTTCCACTTCTAATCAGATCAGAAGTGTCCATGTAAACGCGGCTGTCTACCGGTCACACAGTAATGTCAAAATCCATACTGTAGCACAAATTCACACCAGTGTACTTTCTATAAAGGGATTATCAGTCTACGTCACTCATCGCTCTACGAGCATGTCATATGCAGAAAGAGACGAGAGCGACAAGAGCCGCAATCATGTCTTGTTGTGTGGTTGGTTGCACAAACCGTTTTAATAAGACTGATTATCCCATTTATTCTACTTCTTGCTTGCCAACATAATGAAACCATTCAAATACTTTAATAATTATGCTTTTTCTTATTCGTATTGCATGCTTATTAAATGTATACTCTGTTTGAGTTCATCTCCCACAAAAAGTAGTCCCCTTGAATTACGATCGATCAAACATTTTTTTGACACCTCGAAGGGCATTATCCTGCTTATACCATGGTCACTTGCCAAAGAAAAGAAATTAAGATCATTCATTTATATTTTTATGCGTTTTACAATCCAAATATAACAATTTTCACATAAATAGGACGGACCTTAGCTATGACTTGGCAACGGGAGGTATTTTAGTCAGCTGAGCTATGAGAGCTAACGTTATGGTTTGTACATATTTATAATTCAAAATTCTTCCCAGCCTTTATACCACAGATACTCTAGGGTCTATAGCATATATAGCGTTGTCTGATTACAGTTTAATTCATTTTTCACAATTGACCAGCTCTCATTTTGAAGAATAATCACTGCGCCATTCGATCCATGGAAATCGCGACGTCTATACTTTCAACATAAAGTGTACATATTTATAATTCGAAATTCGTCCCAGCCTTTATACCACAGATACTATAGGGTCTATAGACATCATTGATATCGCTCAGGTCCTACTCGCAACATAAAAATAAATCCACGCAAGTTTTAGTAATTTTAGGAGATAGGCCTGCACGTAAATTACACAAATTGAAAACCTCATAGGCCTTGTTAGAAATGTAATACCTCGTCAGATGACGTTTATTACTTTTTAATGGCCTTAATTTGGGCTTATTTGATTTACTACCTTTTAATACCTATAACAACCCTGTTGAAACCCTGTAATAACAGGGTTACGGTTTAAATATCTATCAGAAAAAAAACGACTTGTTTTATAAACCCTTACAATAAATCCAGCGAATGATCCCCTTAACATGAATAGTAATTGACATCCACTCATTCACTATGTAATGAGTTGATGAGGGTGAGTCACCCAGACTCACCTTGCCTGTAGCGGTATTGATCAGCTTGGCAGAGCCGTCCACCGACCCCGTCACCACCAGAGAGCCGTCCTTATTGGACGCCAGGCACGTCACCGCCCCCTGGTGCCCGTCGCGACCTGGTGCACAGAAATGTTACAATCGTTTAGGGTCGTCCAAACAACTCCGCACTATTAGACTAACGACATAGATCAGAACGCTAGTTTGCCGAGTTTAGGAAAATACACATTTATCAATAATATAAATGACGCAAATGGATTCAGAAACATAAATCATAACGTTTAATAATATTTCCAGGTCAAATTGAAAGCTCGATTTAGTCTTCTACGTTTTCTGGTTCATATAAGAGAGTTGTACAATACGTCATCCGCACATGGTTAACATCCCCAGAGGTCACTTAATTATTGGACGTTTGGCTCAGAATCGCAGAAGAAGAACCAAACAAGTAGTTTTAAGCAGAGTTATAATTCTTTTAGACCCAGTGTCTCTCTCCTCACCTTTGATGACGTGGAGGGAGTTCCCCTTCTTCAGGTCCCACACGCGGACCGAGCCGTCCTCGTAGCCCACCACCGCTCGCTTACCTAAAGACACATACCATCAGGCCCTGAGTTTGAGAAAGTCTTTCTGAGTTAACTAGTTCAAAAAAAAAATCTGATAAAAAGAAAAAAAGAAAAAACCCTTTTTATATGTTAGGAATAAGAAACATCTTTCTGATGGCCTCCCTCTCGTACCGTCCGGGAGGATCTTCCCGTTGCCGTGGCAGGCGGGGCTGGGGAAGGTCTTGCACTCGCCTCCCGGAACCTTCCACATCCACATGTTCCCGTCGTCTGTTCCCGCCAGCAGCACTGGCGCGCACGGGTGCCACTCCAACCACTGCGGCGGCCGCACACACGGTTAGAAAGAGCGTTAGTACATTTGACTTCCCGGGTCGTTTCAGCGGTTGAATCCAAGGCGGGTCACAGTGAGTACAGATACATGTGGTTCAGGTTCAGGGAATCCATCTCACCTTTCAAACACAAGTGTGTGAAGGGAGGGAGCAGAGAGGGAGGGAGCAGAGAAGGAGGGATGGAGGGAGCAGAGAGGGAGGGCAGTAGCTCAGGAGGTAGAGCTGGTTGCCTTGTAACCGGAAGATTGCTAGTTTGATCCCCGGCTCGAGGTGTCGAGTGTCGAGGTGTCCCTGAGCAAGACACCGCACCCTGACTGCTCCCGACGAACTGGCTGTCGCCCTGCGTGGTCGACACCGCCGTCGGTGTGTGAATGTGTGCATGAATGGTTGTAAATCACTTTGGATAAAAGTGTCAGCAACATCCACTAAATGTAAATGTAATGTATACTGGTTCAGGTTTCAAAATGTTGCTCTCTTCTGCTCCCTCTCACACACACGTGCACCCGCCTACCTCCAGGTCGCTGACTTCGAAGGACCACACCTCCTCCTTGGTGTCCACCTGCCACACCTTGATGATTCCGCTCATGTCCCCCGACGCTACCAGCGCTGAGTCGAAGCTGAAGCACACACACGTCACAGAGTCCTTGTGTCCTGAGAGAGAGAGAGTCTTGATCCATTATTATCGTTGATTGATAATTTATCATTATTAAGTCGTCAATAGAGTTTGTGTGAGAGCGAGAGCGAGAGAAAGAGAACAGGGGTAACCCACCGGTACACTCAAAGAGCACCTCTCCATCGCTGATCCTCCACACGTACGCCTTGTCGTCTTCACCCCCGGTGACGGCCATGGTGTTGGTCGCCGGGTCGAGACCCACGCAGAACACGGACCCTGCAGGGACCCACGGAGGTGTACTGATGTTTACTGGGTGAGCGATTATTACAGACGGTTCTATTCGCTCAGTGTAGCCCTTTATTCTGATAAGCTCAGGGGCAGGATACTGGTTAGGGTGATCCTGCCAGCCAAAAGGTTCTGAGTTCGATGCCCAATCTCCAGTCTAATTCTAGGCATGCTTGAGCAAGTTCCTCTAACACCTCAGAACAGTAATAGCCAAGTACTGTAAAATTGGTTACAGTAGTAGTTTTTCAACTGTAAAATAAAACACAATAATTAACTGTTCAGAAACATAGTAAATCACTGTGGATTTCACAGCCACTTTTTACAGCGAGGGCCATATCCTGGGGAGATGTGTATGGTAAAGTGAGGGGAGAGAAGCATTTACATTTACATTTAGGGGATTTTGCTGACGCTTTTATCCAAAGCGACTTACAACCATTCCTTCACACATTCACACACCGACAGCGGAGTCAGCCACGCAGGGCAACAGCCAGCTTGTCAGGAGCAGTCAGGGTGCAGCGTCTTGCTCAGGGACACCTCGACAATCTAGCTAGGAGGAGCCGGGGATCGAAATAGCAACCTTCCGGTTACCAGTCAACCTGCTCTACCTCCTGAGCTACTGCCCCCCCGGAGCAGGGGGTCGTACCGGTGTGTTTTGAGAAGGTGAGCTCGCTGTCGTCCTGCTCCACCTCCTCCATCTCGTCCTCCGTCTCCCAGCCCTCGTTGTCCTCACCATCGCCGCCGTCCTCGAAGTCCACGTCCTCAAGGTCGTCTGCCAGATCACCTGAGGGGAGGGAGAGGGGAGAGAGAGAGGGAGGGAGGGAAAGGGAGAGAGAGGAAGCGAGGGAGAGGGAGAGAAAGAGAAAGGGGAGAGATGGGGAAGGAGGCGTCAAATTGTGAAAAATCGTTGATTATTAAAACAGTTGGCTGACCTTTTGGACTAGCAATGACTGTCGTGTCAGGTTCATCAAGATCTAGATATTTTTGTGTCTACCTAGGTTAGGTAAACGGTTCGTATTTTGTTATGTTAAAAACAACTTATAGAGTTGTTTTTACTTTTATAAATATAAACAGTAGGTCAAACAACCAGAACATTTCAATAAATATACATGGGACAATTAGGAAAGACATTTAAAACACGAGCAATCCTTATTTAATGAGACTTCAGTCATCCCCTTGACCGTCTTCATTGAGACCAGTTGCTCCAGTTTGAGTCCTGAAGTTTATTCCATCTGTCAGGAGCATAGAAGTTAAATTCAATCTTTCCTGAGTTGCTACTGATGGAATGACCAGTCTGATGTGGGACTGAGAGTTTGATATGATGTACTGGTGACATTATATAGCAGTGAATATAAGGACATAGGGAGCTCTCCACTTAAGGCCTTGTCAATAAATAAAATACAACAGGTGAACACATACCAGGTCCGGGCTCTGTGTCGTTCAGCTCGATCACTTCGACGATCTCCTCATCCCCGTGCAGCATTATCGAGTCTTGATCCATTTTTTAGCTGGATTGATAATAAATCGGTATTAAAGTTCGATCAAACTTGACCCACGAGACAATCCTACCTCCCGTTACACGTGTAAGACGTCAAAAGAGTTTAAGCAGAATAATGGAATAAATACGACTACATGTCAACCACTATGAACCCATGTTCTGCATCACGCGTGTGTATGTGTGTGTGTGTGTGTGTGTGTGTGTGTGTGTGTTGTACCTTGTGGACAGCCCACGAAGCTGTCGCGCAAGTATGACGTGAAGGACGTGGAATTGGTGTAGTATTCTTTCCAGCCGCTAGAGGGCGCCGCGGTGCACCACAGATGGGTTTCTGCAACCGAGGTTTTTGTCAGCGTCAAACTGACAAAAAAAAATAGCATATTTTGTTTTATTTCCTTAATAATTATTATTATTTTTTAAGAGAGGATTTCCTCAATCGGAGTCTGTATTTTAGTCTTTTTATTTTCCTTAACTTCAAGTGGCAATCGAATAGTTGGCAAACATCTGCTGCCACCGCAGGCGTGTGATTGTGTGTACCTGTGTGTTTGCGAGTGTGCATCTGTGTATGTGTTTGTGTGTATGTGCGTTTTTACGTGCGCGTCTGTCAGTGTGTGTGAGTCATGTGGTCCAAGTTGTGTGTGTGTGTGTGTATGTGTGTGTGCACCTTTGTGTGTGTTGAATTGTTTGTGTGTGTGTGTGTGTGAGTTGAGTGGTTTATGAATCTGTGTGTGTTGGTTTTTGTTTGTTTGTGTGTGTGTGTGTGTGTGTGTGTGTGTGTGTGTGTGTGTGTGTGTGTGTGTGTGTGTGTGTGTGTGTCTGTCTGTCTGTGTTTGTGTCTGTGTCTGTCTGTATGGGTCTCTTCTGTTACTGTAATTTGAATGGTCTGGTCTGTGTGTGTGTGTGTGTGTGTGTGTGTGTGTGTGTGTGTGTGTGTGTGTGTGTGTGTGTGTGTGTATACTTAGATATGCTTATAGACTCAGATACTGACATATTGTATACTTAGATACAGTTACATGTACTAAGAAATACTCAGGTATTGGAGACACACAAACACACACACAAACACAGACACATACACCCACACACACACACACACACACACACACACACACCTACACACTCACAAACAGGCACAGGATATTATATTGTCATTGTTGATATATTAAAGCTACCAAGCCCATTCACATATGATGATGATGATGGATGGTTGTTGGACGAGTGATGGACGGACGGATGAAAAGAGACAGATGGTTGGGTGTGTGGGTTGAGGAGTCAATTGACAACTGCATGCGATGAAGGGGAGACAGCCTTCCATCAATGATCATACTATTGTATGTTCCGGGCGACATGTAGTCCATAAATAAAATAAACATGTCCGCCTAGTCTCTTCTTCTTCTTCCCCTTTAAGATTCTCAGGGTCAAGAGAACACTGTAAACAACAAGGAGTACGATGGGAATCCACACACACTCGACCCAGGCCACCGTATGTAGACAGTATATAGTATAGTGCAGGGGCGTAGGAATGAGTTTAACATTGGGGGAGACACATATCGGAAACCTGACAGATCCGGTATAATTTTTAGGTGGGACAAATGTGCCTGTCTCCGATATTGGAGGGGACACGTCCCCTCCGTCCCCCCCCCCGGTTCCTACGCCCTTGGTATAGTGTATACTGTATATACAGACCAGCAGGGGGGGAATTAACCATTAAACTCAGAACCCATGAAACCATTACAGTGTGTCACCGCACACCGGCCCGCTAGACAGGAGCACTAGAACAGAACAGGACCACTAGAACAGGACCACTAGAACAGAACCACTAGACCAGAACCCCTAGAACAGGACAGGACGACTAGGACAGGACCACTAGGACAGGAACAATAGAACAGGACCACTAGGACAGGACCACTAGAACAGGACCACTAGAACAGAACCACTAAGAAAGGACCAGTAGAACAGAACAGGACCACTAGACAGAACAGGACCACTAGAACAGAGCAGGACCACTAGAACAGAACCACTAGAACAGGACCACTAGAACAGAACCACTAGGACAGAACCACTAGAACAGAACAGGACCACTAGAACAAAACCACTAGAACAGGACCACTAGAACAGAACCACTAGGAAAGGACCACTAGAACAGAACAGGACCACTAGACAGAACAGGACCACTAGAACAGAACAAGTAGAACTTGACAGGACCACTGGAACAGAACAGGACCACTAGAACAGAACCACTAGAACAGGACCACTAGAACAGAACCACTAGGAAAGGACCACTAGAAAAGAACAGGACCACTACAACAGGACCAGTAGAACTGGACAGGACCACTAGAACAGAACAGGACCACTAGAACAGAACAGGACCACTAGAACAGGACCAGTAGACAGAACAGGACCACTAGACAGAACAGGACCACTAGACAGAACAGGACCACTAGAACAGAACAGGACCACTAGAACAGGACCAGTAGACAGAACTGGACCACTAGACAGAACACGACCACAAGAACAGAACAGGACCACTAGAACAGGACCAGTAGACAGAACAGGACCACTAGAACAGAACAGGACCACTAGAACAGGACCAGTAGAACTGGACAGGACCACTAGAACAGAACAGGACCACTAGAACAAAACCACTAGAACAGGACCACTAGAACAGAACCAATACGAAAGGACCACTAGAACAGAACAGGACCACTAGAACAGGACCAGTAGAACTGGACCAGTAGAACTGGACAGGACCACTAGAACAGGACAGGACCACTAGAACAGAACCACTAAAACACAAGAAGTTTTTTTGTGGGTGATTTAGATGTAAGCGTATGATCAAATACAACATAATAGACAGCCATGCAATACCAGGGCAGAGCTGCATGCAATATACATATTTATTTTGTTGTGTGTAATAATTTTGTTTTTTTATTCAATTTTTTGGTTGTACTAATTTAGTTTTTTAATTTTATTTTGTTGTGTGTAGTGTAATAATGCAATATATATTTCAGAAGATGTTTGAGGGATGGATTTAGTGATTTGATGTATCCCGGACAGTGTTAGGGTAACAACTGCATAATGACAATGCACAAATTGAATACAACTATTACAAATAATAGATTTCAATGACAGAATTAATACACCAACATTTCCCCCAATCTCTCTAATCTGTCTAAACTGTCGAAACATAATATGATAAATATTGTGAAACTCTCATAATATTATATTTACAATACACTGCAGTAGCTGCTGCATACTATAAAACCTATATACGCCACGTTTTGTAAATAGTACATTATAACATCACTGTAGCCCTATTTACTTCATCCACCAAGGATTAAGTAATTTAACTAATGTTTGGAGAAGCGTCCGGAGCCTGTCCTGTTTTACACCACACACACTCTTTATTTCCACTGTTCAGTGTGAAGGGGAGACCTTGAACCCATGTGTTTAAATAGACTACTACAGTACATCTGATCAGTATTACAACAGCAGTGTTTGTTACGCACACTGCTGCACACTACAACCGACTATTTAAATACTAAATACAGCATTTTTGCACGAAAATCAACCTTTTACACTTTACACCTTATTTCCACCTCATTACTTATTATGATTATTATTACTTATTGTCACTGTCTTAGTCTCTTATTATTACTTTTTTATTTTATTATTATTATTTATTATTGTAATCTATGCTGCTACTTATTTTTACTTAATCTTTACATATTTTAATTGTATTATGTTTTTTACTTTATCTTGTATTGTTGCTGCTATGTGGCAGTTGAGGAACCAAGCCTAAGAATTTTTCTCATGTGGACTTGTACAATAAGATGTAATAAAAGTAATTCTGATTCTGATTCTATTCATCCTCAAACCACATAGACAACTATTACACCCCACAAGCCACGCCCCTGTGGTGACGTCAGAGCGCGAGAGAGGAAAAAAAAAAATCCAGTATGGCGGAATCTGTCAGAAGATGATTCTTCTCCTCGCGCTGCGAAACCTTTACTGATGCACGAGGATTGAAGGCGTGAGACATGTCGGAACACCTGGCCCGCGCGCGGCCCGTCTAGGGGAGCACAGGTGCGTTTTTACGGCGGGACGGTTGGGTTTAGGTGCGTTATGATAGAGCGAAGGGGATGCGAAGAACAAGAGAGAGAGAGAGAGAGAGAGAGAGAGAGAGAGAGAGAGAGAGGGAGAGGGAGAGGGAGGGAGGGAGAGAGAGGGGGAGAGAGAGAGGGAGAGAAATAGAGATACAGAGAGAGAGAAAGGGAGGCAGAGAGACGCGAGGATTCATCAAAACAATGTCCGGTTGGAAGTTTCCACTGGGGCTGTTTTCGCCGACCTTTCGCCGGAACTGTTTACCGTACGTTTCCTTTACGTTATTTGTTAGTAACGTGTATTAACGTAGCGCGAGCGGTACGGTTGTTCGGGTTCAACGGGACTGGGCGGGAAGTGTGCGGGCTTCACGAGACGGCGGCGCGCGGTATTTATGATGCACGCTCCGTACGCCGATTGTTCGCGAGCTATTTTTAGACCTCGCTCGGGCGTTGCAAGTTGAACGTGATAAACGCGTCCCGCTGTGCGCCAAACACCCGACACACGCTAAAGCTCGCAGTCTGGGAACGAAATTAGGTTTTAGAGCGGAGATAAAGGCCTATTTAGCGGTACGTGTGTGTGTGTGTGTGTGTGTGTGTGTGTGTGTGTGAGTGAGTGTGTGTGAGTGTGAGTGTTTGTGAATGGTAGGAGATGGGCGGTGGTAATTCTCTGCATGCGTCAATCTTTTTTTTTTGTGAATGGAGGAGTGCGGGACATGAATATTGAATACGGAGAGCTGTTTTTCAGTCAGAGATAACAGCCCATAGTCTCGGCTGGCGTCAGCTTTAGCTAGACTAAGACTATAATAATAATACATATATATATAATTAATATTTATGAATAGTTAAAGGGAAATGATAAGTTAAACAACGTAAATGCCCGTTGCCTCATTTTTACTTAAGGACTCTCGGCTTGTCTCCCCAAATCTGTCACCCCAAATCAAGAGACAATAGGACACAAACACATACACACACACACACACACACACACACACACACACACACACACACACACACACACACACACACACACACACACACACACACTCCCCCGCACTCTACAGACAACTAAAGACACTTAAGGTGTGTGTGTGTGTGTGTGTGTGTGTGTGTGTGTGTGTGTGTGTGCACGGGCACACATGTGCGTGTGCGCTGACCGACTTCTGGCAATTTGTCCTGGGGCTTGTGCTGTCTGGGCCTCTGTTGTCTTGAGAACGCGATGTCAAACACACACACACACACACACACACACACACACACTCCGTGCCCTTGGGCGGTTTGCCCCCCCCCCCGTGGAGGGCCTATCCAGAGGCCACGGCCTTGTCGCTTCTCGCATTTAAAGTCAAAAGAACTACACACAGGTTACACACACACACACACACACACACACACACACACACACACACGCTCTCACACACATACACACATGTCTCACACACAATCTCATACACACAGGTCACTCACACAAACAAGTCAGACACACGCACACACACACTCTCACACACACAGGTCATACACACACACATACACACGTCAGACACACACACACACACACACACACAAACACACGGATATAAACGATTAAAGTAAATCTTTCTTCACAGCTGTCATCGAAGGCCTTCCGGCGGAATGCGTCTAAATAATGCATCGGGGGTCGGGTTTGGTGGCGGAGCGTCTAGAAGACTTTAGTCCTGCTGGCTGTCTTCAGTAATCTCAAATGGTTCATATGACAGTAGGACTTCAGTGATGTAAATTGTATTCCCTGCTGTGCTCGTTTGTGATGTGACAACGGTGTATACCGGTTATTTACTGTTGAAATGGAATATGCTTGTTAGCTTAAATAGCAGCCAACTAATTACATATTATTTGGGACCAAGGAACGCTGAATTAGCTCACCGTTCATGCATATAACACCAATACTTTTACGATCTGTGAAAACTATGAACAACGTAGAGGTTGTGCGAAAAGACGCAGTGCGGGAGAAAGCTACCGAATTAACCCGTATTCCGAACTCCAAAAGATTCTGTGGTTCGACCGATGTGTCTTCTTTAAAGGGACACTGTGTAGGAATTTCTCCCATCTTGAGGTTACATTTTATTTTGCATTCAAACGAATAGTGCTCTCCAGCACATCCGTTTTTGGGATGCGCTGTGCGTTGCAACCTGGTTGCAACTACTGTAGGCGGAGAGTCTATGACAACATGACACGTTTTCTGAATTTGCCGGTCACGTTGCCTTTTTAATTCACTTTTTGTCTTTTTGGCAACGAGGAACCCTTCTCCTGTGGCATGGCATAAGCCTGATTTTGCATTATGAACGAAAGTGCAGTGCAGGCTTTCAAATTTGCCGGGGCAGCGACAGGTACGTCTCGCTGAGCTCCTGCGTTTCAGTCACGCTGTCTCTGAGCGAAAACACATTTAGCCTGCTAGTACCACCTAGTGCTTTATGTCCCTCTCGGCCGTTATAGTTTTTCATAGTCCAGAAGAACATGGATGCCTCCTTAGGACATACCCGTTCAATGTTAATACAGATAAGAAATTCTTCGCTCAGGAGGATAAGTCAGATTATTTGGCAGAGGTGATTTTACACCAATGTGGACATTACTTAAAACTGTACACAGTGTCCCTTTAAGTCAGGACAAAAGTGTAATTATCTTCTGGGGCGGCAGTAGCTCAGGAGGTAGCACGGGTTGGGTGTCGAGGTGTCCTTGAGCACCTAGGCACCTAACCCTAACTGCTCCCGACGAGCTGGCCGTCGCCTTGCATGTCTGACTCCACCGGCGGTGTGTGAATGTGTGCATGAATGGGGAATGTGAGGCAAAATTGTAAAGCGCTTTGGGTGGCCAATGGTTAGTAAAGCGCTAAATAAATATCGTCCATTTACATTCGGCAAATCAATCATATTCCTGCTTATCTCTGATAAGCGAGCGTGTGGCTTCCATCCGTAATGAAGTGGTCCAACTCTATGATGCTTCTCTGCCGTTAGGCTGGACAGCGACACAGCCCACCCATTGGATTACCTCAATGAACCGCTGAACGGGATTGGCCGGCCGCTGGACATCTGCTTCCTGTTATAAACCACCGGGAGGGATTCTTCATCCTTGAGGGTCTGTCCCGCACAGCTGAGGACCTGTGTGTGTGTGGTGTGTGGTGTGTGTCCAGCAGGAACAAATACACTAAACTTAACAAACACTTAGCAAACACACACGTTTATCCACACACACACACACACACACACATAGAAGCAGGCACCAAGTCCACTCCAATCATCAGTGCAACTCAAAAATTCACGCAATTATTCCTATCCCTCACACACACACACACACACACACACACACACACACACACACACACACACACACACACACACACACACGCATCCTGTACAGCTGAACGACCATAGATAGGCCCCGCCCCCCTCACGCCCCTCCTCTCGACGGTGGACCCCTGGGTGTCAGCCATGACTTCTCACACTCATCATTCAGGTAAGCTATGGATCCCCATCAAGCTCTCCTCCGTGCATTCTCTCACAACTCTGTTTCTTTTTTCCGAAGCAAAAACTAGCAGCCTTGAGCTCCAGTGTCCCCCCCCCAATCCCTGCTCCTTCACCTTGTTTCACTCAAGTCACTGCCCGAGCCTCTTTATCCAATCTTTGAATAACGCTTTAGTGCTCTGTCACCAGCAGATGCTTTTATATTTAGCTGTTGCATTTTAGCAGGTAGGGGTTAGGGGGCATCTTGCCCTAGGATGCCTGTAAGTAGACTGTGGACATTCAGTGGTTCAAACCAAGAACATTTACATTTAGGGGATTTTGCTGACGCTTATCCAAAGCGACTTACAACCATTCATTCATGCATTCACACACTGACGGCGGAGTCAACCACGCAGGTCGACAGCCAGTCGTGGTCACCTGGTGCCCGGCCGCTGCTCAGTCAATAAGACGGAGAGGCTGCTGGCGTTTGAAGGATGGTCAACAGTATGGGCTTGAGTAGATTAGGAGGTTTGCTGGTTTGATTTGGACTAGCGCAATTAGCTCTGGCTACTTTTCCTCACAGTGCGGAATGATACGTGGTGGTGGAGTCTGATACATGCTGACGTGGCCGGTGGTTGCGTTTAGGTATATTGGTATCAGTGTTGGAGGTCTGGTGTTGAAGTCCTTCTGTTTCTGGGGAGGGTTGCGGTGTAAAGGGTATAGATTAACTTTTAGGTAGATCCTTTATTGTTTTCCTGCAAGAGTCACTTTGAAAAGTGAACTTCGATGTAGACCAGAGTTTATGGGGTCAGTTGTTTTGTGTTTGCATTCCTTTTTTTGTCGTACTGTGATTCTAACCGGGGCTGGTGTGTTTATAGGTATCATATACTTCCTGTGGTGTCTTATATTGTTCGGTCAACCATTAAGGAAGCTCTGCGTCACCGTTTACTACACTACCGTTCAAAAGTTTGGGGACACTTTTTTTTCAATGAAGAAAACATTAAATTGTCTACAGTCTACAGTCTAGACATTGTTAAAGGTCCCATGGCATGAAAATCTCACTTTATGAGGTTTTCATGCATAAATATGAGTTCCCCCTATGGTCCCCCAGTGGCTAAAACTTGCGTTCGGTGTAAAATGAGCACTAGCGGCCCTATTTTAATGGTCTGAAATGCAAGTGAGAAGCGCGAAGCGCAAGTAGCTTTGTGGGCGGTTCTATGGTGATGTTGCTATTTTACCGGCGCATAAATGACTCTTGCGCCCGGCGCAAATCTAAAAAGAGTTGGTCTAAAGTTGAAGTAGCCTAATTACCTGTAGGTGTGGTTTGGGCGTAACTTGCAATAAACCAATGCGAGTGCCATCTCCCATAAATTTCGGCAAAGAAAACTTAACACACATATGATATGCGGTAACTGTGGTTCTATTTAATGATATACCCAATACATTAACAAACATCGTTTCTTACCAGTATTGTATGCATTATCGTTATCAACTTGTGTTCCTAATATGCATGTGTCCTCCCGTTAATATACCTACATTACCATGGACTGTATTATGCGTTACGTGTTTAGTTTGCGTGTGTTTAAACAAATGGATGCACACACGCGCGCCCGCTTTTATTAATTATTTTACACATACACACACGCGTGCCCGCATTCATTCATTCTTTTTAACACTCACTCGTGGTAAAAAACAATGTTTTCTCACGATCAAATACTCATCAATCCTAAAAGTTATGGGCTTGTACACGATGTCTGTGTCAAGAAAATATGTGTTTGCTGTACAGTGTTTGCAGCATTGATTTAAAAGTAAAACTTATAACCGCTGTATCAGCTGTTCTTTCCCAAATAATTTACCAAGAATGTGTGGCTAGGTAGATGAGAGAAGCAAAGTGTATGCGCGAGGTGCACAAGCAACATTATGCATGCGCCCTTAAAATAGCATCTGAACAACGTGCCACTGACTTTAAACCAGCTATTTCCTGGTTTGTGGCGCAATTGTTTTCTGAAACTGCAAAATAGCACCAGGGATGTGGCAGAACACGCCTCCTCCTTTCGCCGAACCGCCCCTTGGGCAGCAAGATCATTCCCTACTTTACAGACGCGTGGCGGTGGAGGAAAAAGAACGCTCTGCGCCAGTTGCAAACTAGCAACGACACATGCGTCAGTGTAGAAAGTCAATTGCGCCGGATGCAAGATAGGGCCCTAGGTGTTCTGCTTGCCTTTGAAAGAACGGAGGTTCAAGCGCGCTGATTTGGAATGTGGTCCCTTATGTCGTCATAAGGGACCACATTCTCTGCCTTGCCAGCCCAGAGAATTTGGCCCGCCAATGAGACATGACCGTGCGAGCACCACATGTGTGTGTTTGTGTTTACACACACTGTAACGCAAGTGTTTGCTGTTGGTATTATGGCGCATAACACGTCGGTTCTTTGACGTCTCTGTTATTTCCATAACGAGACTGTAGTTGGGGTTATCTCAGCCATGGTTGAGAAGGAATTGGGGGAAAAGAACTTTGGCTTTGACTCCCTTAAGTACATGAACTGCGACATGCTGCCTGCCGCCGGTTGCCGCGAGGCACAACCGCCGTGAAGCACCACCACTTGGCAGCGGGCAGCGGGCAGCAGGCAGCGCGCGGTTCAGTCTACTTCAGATTGATGTGGAAGTGGAAGAACCAGAGACGTCGGAGAACCAGACAAAGTCGTTTGTGATTCATAATATTGTCTGGAGGCGCACACAGCTTTTGGCCCTGATCATATGTATTATATGATATATATATATATATGTATTATATGATATTATTTAGATATAGAGCCCCAGGACTGTAACGCAAGTGTTGTATACTTCCTTGTTATTTGGATAACCGTTCTGCTGTTGTTGTTATGGCGCATAACACGTCAGACTCTCGTCTCTGGTATTTTCACAACGAGACTCGTAGTGGGGGTTATCTCAGCCATGGTTGAGAATGAATTGGGGGAAAGGAACTTTGGCTTTGACTCCCTGAAGTACATGAAACACGACATGGAGGAGAAAGGGATTGTTTGCCGCGAATGTCTCCCGCTTGAGCCCCGCTTCCCGCTGCTGAGGGACCACCGCCTCGGCGCTGCAGGAGGCAGTGGTGCCTAAGCGTTGACCGCTGCCAAGGCAGGGGTCCCTCGCCAGTGAGGCTCCGGCGGGAGACAATCGCGGGCAACAATCCCTTTCTCCTCCATGTCGTGGTTCAGTCTACTTCAGATTGATGTGGATGTGCAAGAACCAGAGACGTCGGAGAACCCGACGCGGTCGTTTGAGATTCATAAAATCATCTGGTGGCTCAAACAGCTTTTGGCCGTGATAATATATATTATATGATATACATATCTATGTATAGTATGATATTATTCAGATATAGAGCTCCAGGACTCCCGCCGGAGCACCCGGAATGTTCTAGAATATTTACAGAATACAGCTAAAGGCTGTGTGCGCCTCGCCATTGCCATACATCCACTGTAAACTCATAGTGCTCATAGTGGCTGTAATTCTGCACCAAGGCTGAATTTCGGGAACTTCTTCAAATACTATGTTTGGCGCCTACTAATATCTATATTAAAGCATCCATAAAGTAGCATGCCATGGGACTTTAATGTGGTAAATGACATGAAATAAAATTCTTGCTGGAAATGCAGATTTTTAATGGAATATCTATGGCCCATTTCCAGCAACCATCACTCCTGTGTTCTAATGGTACATTGTTTAGCTCATGAGTTTTAATGGAAGCATTAAACTCTCTGGTTGAGCCCAAACTTTTGAGCTGTAGTTTGTAATCTTAGAAAGTAAGAAGGAGAGAAAGGAAAACAATTCAAGGTGAGCTTGCGAAAACCCTTAAGTTATAGCTAATAAAGTGGTATCTGGCTCTGCGGCCTCTGCTAGCTGGACGGTCAGTAGACCTAGTGAGGCACCGCTGACAATCTGGTCTGGTTCCGACTGGCCACAGCCTGATTGGTTTAGGGCTCTCCCCTGACCGACGAGGTCCACTTCCTCCTCTCCGGTCTGCGGTGAGCGGGGCCGCTGTCGGCCATGTTTGCTCTGCTCTTACAGTGTGTGCACTATAAATACCATTGCACAGTAACGGCCGGGAGGCCCGTGGGAGTGGCATGGCAACAAGTGTCTGCTCGACGTACTCATCTCTCAGGACGGGTTTCCTGAGAGATGGAGAGACGAGACCCTGACTCATTTGTATTACAATTTTATGAATCATATAAATTCTAATTCAATCTTAATTAAAAGCATAAAGCAGTGTTTCCCCTATATGCATTCAGCAGCGGCGCACCGTCTGCGCTGGATTGTCAGCCACTCCAAACATTTTTTTTTTTTTAATTATTTTTCTTTTTGCAAAAAACAATATTGCAAAAAAATAATAATTCAAGGGACATTTTCTCTCAGCAGATACCTTGACTGTTGGTTGTTATGTCATATTTGGAAGCTTAATCTGTACATTTTTCCCAAGAAAATCTCACTAGAAGTAACCATTTAAAGGGTTATTTTTCAAAATTGTCTTCGGGGGGGCATGTCGCCGGACCCCCCTAGGATTGCTAGGTTACCAACTAACAGCACCACTGCTACAAAAAAGTCTGGGGGATACACTGCATAAAGTATTCAGAAACTTTTGTTCTGTACCTGCTGTTTTGAGTTAATCTGGGAGTTGTTGTTCAACCCTTCATCACACTGTTCCACCGGTGAAACCGCTTGTGAATACAAAAATAACTCCTGGTTTAACAAATGGGTACTTTAAATAAATTTCATGAAGAGGACCTTAAGGCCTGACATCATGAGGACTCTTTTGAGGAAGGTCCTTGGTAGGAGTGTGAATAACAGGGTACTTCACGATATGCAATAAATGGCCCCGCGATACCGATGATATCGCGATACAGCGATTCTGCAATAATCAATATATTGTTAGACAATCCTATAACGATACGTCACGATGGTTGTCTAACGATGAATACCAAATGACTGGGAAAAGGTGAAGTGCTGGATTTCAGCCTTTATTCACGGTCCAAACTGTGTTTTTCAGTGACTCGTCAATGGTAATTTAACTTCAGTTCAAGTTTCCTTCTTTCATGTGTAGTGATCGACTGACATATCGGCTGGTCGATATTATCAGCTGATATTTGAGTTTTTTACGTGTGTCGGCATCGGCCGATTTTTTCGCAGATTTTATTTTTATTTTGTAATTATTATTTTTTCTGTATATATTTTTCCCGCAATGATTTACAGACAGTTTAATAAATGTTCCTTTTTTAAATTGAGACTTGTAACATTTGTTATCATCATTGTGTAATTTTTATGATGTAAATTGAGGGAAAGGCAAAAGCAGTATTGGCTCCAAATATCGGCTCAAGGAAATCGGTATCGGCGTATTGGCCAATACCGATACGCCTGTATAAGGCTAAATGTAAATGTTCGGCTAAGGCTGATGAAAAAATCGGCTTTATAAAGGCCCTAAAAAATCCATATCGGTCGATACCTATGTGATGAGCGAGCACCACCTCGAGAAGCAGGGAAATATATTCAGAGCGCCTTTTTTTATTGATTAAAATATAGATATTTGTGGGGAACGTGTGAATGAATGCTTGTAAGTCACTTTGGATAAAAGCGTCAGCAAAATCCCCTAAATGTAAATGTAAATGGATACAGGTGAGGCCTGTATCCACGACGACGAAGCCGTCCATGCTTCCATTTTAAACGACTTTGTTATCGATCGTCACCAGAGGCAACAGAGATCTTGGGAGGACAGGAAGTTATCACTGTTTGTGAACTGATCAATGTGTACCATTCTGAATGCGACAATTGTTTATCGTCCTTAACAATGCAGGCCGGCCTTTGAGGGAAGCTAAATGTATTAACCATCTGTTGGATTACAACAGCATTTGTGTAGACATCACTAGTCAGCAGGGGATTCACTGTGTGTGTATTCATTAGCAGTGTTTACCTTTGTTATATCCTTGATTCATCTTTTAATCTTCCTCTTTTGCTGTCGACTTTCCTTTTGTGTATTCGTTTTATATATATATACATTTTTTTTTTTTCACACAGTCGTGTGTGTAGTGTACACATAGGACATTTTAACCTGTTTGCCTTTATGTTATTTATTAAATGATGAGATCGTATTTTCTGTTTACTATTTTCTATTTACGCTGCTCAAAAAGCAATCTGTTATGTTGTCAGTGAGGGATGTTTGATCATTGTTTCGTAAGTAATCATGAAAGGATTCGTGATTATTGGGAGACATTGTTGTGTTTGCAACTGCCACAGCATTTCTCATGCGAGACACAAACAAGCCAAAAATCCCATGATGCACTCTGCATCATGGGATTCCCCATAGACCTACCCTAAAAAGTATTTGTGCAAAAAAAACAAACACACAATATATTCAATAGACTCTGAGAAAGTCCTTCCCACGTGCAGGCTACATTTAATTCCTTTTATTAATTATTCTGCATGCTGAGTAAGCAGAGCGCTTGGTCTGCTGGCGTCAGCAGGGCTGTCTTTGTGTGTTTGTGTTTTTGTGTTGGCGTTGCCGTGGGTTGGGTTTCTGAATGTGTTGTGTCGCTACACCTGGATGTTTGTAATGTGTTGAGAAACCACATAGGTGCACGCCTCTGACTGTAGAATAACTGTGTTACTGCACAGGCGTGAAACACTAGCCGCCCTGAAAAGGGATCGATACACAGGACACACGCATAGTGTACACACTGCCGGGCTGACACAGACACTGCTGCACTCACACACGCACACAAACACACACACAAACAGACACACACTCAATCACACACACACACACACACACACACACACACACACACACACACACACACACACACACACACACACACACAGACTTGGACCTCCCTCTGACTGGCGGTCCGGGTTGTTCCGTCAGCTTGATGTTGTCATTCTGCTCTGTGTGGTTCCCACATCACAGCGGCAAATCCATCCAGACACTATTTCCCAGCAGATATCCAGAAAAAACCTTCTTAAAACAGGGTTCATAGAGAATACGGATCCAGAACAGTCCCCCTCGCTCAGACCGGTTAGATTTTCAAAGAGTTCTGGTGACCAGAGCCAAATCATTGTTTAGCATTCGGTTCTGATGTCTTTCATTCTAACCTACAGTAATTTTTTTTTTATCGGTTAGTAACCCCCAACCCTTCTCTAGTAGTCCATACATTACTTTTCCTCTACACGTTATATGTTTGTTGTTTTCTGATTTCTGTATCTTCTGTTGACGGTTCTACATAGAGATGCTCCGATGGAAACCCTTTTCCTTACATTTCCTTACTTGTTTACATGTGCGTGTGCGCGTGAATGTGTGTGTGTAGTCTGCGTGTGTGTGTGTGCGCATGTGTGTGTGTGCGAAGTGTGTGTGTGTGTGTGCGTGTGTGTGTGTGTCGGGGGCCCCTGTTCACTTGGACATTGCACAGCAGAAGGTTGCGCTCGTAAACTGGATGCATTTCTTGCTGTGAATGGGAGAGATGACTTACTCATGTAGTGATGGGTGGTGGTGGTGGAGGAGGAAAGGAAGGGTGGTGGTGGTGGTGGTGGTGAGCGCTGGAGAAGCTGTGGTGGAGGAGGTGAAGGATGGAGGGGGGGGTGGAGGTGGTGAGGCCAAAACCGACGACAAGCCGTTGAACTACAATCCGCAGCGTTCCTGGAGGTTTGCCGAGCAGATCAAACCAATATGGTGGCCGTGGCTCCCCTCCATCATGCTTCGGTTGGGCTGTGATCCTCTGTCCCACAACCCCACCCCTCCTCTCCCCCTTGTCTCTCCCCCTTCCTCCCTTGAAAGCCACAATCAAGGTCTGTTTTAATTCTTTATTTATGTGTACTAGTCCTGTAATCCCATCGTAGGTGACATAATGCACTGCTGGCAAACCGGCCAAAAAAGGGTTAAAATCCTGCTTGGGTGCAATAAAGCACCCAAAACGCCCGACTGATCCCGTGTCTATTTATAGACGCACGTGCACACATGTGTGCGCACAAAAGGCCTGGTCTGGTGCGAGGTGCGCAGAGTGCACGTATCTGAGACTGCTTCATTATTCCTCGTATCGCATCCTCCTCGCCGCTCGCCGTGCTCAGAGGCATGTCGGAAGCCCTGCCCCCCCCCCCCCGCCGAACTAGTGGTGGCACACAGTTTTACTTTAACACCCCGGCGCCGTTTGTACTGGCACAGTCCAAGTTCTGACCGCATTATCTTCTGCTGTTGTGTTCTTTCATTTATTCAAACTCAATTCTTTTTCGTGGGAGGGGGGGAACTTTGATATTTGCCGCCATTTAATGGTGATTTAATGGGATTCTGGTTTATGGGACATTCCCACATTTTCCTCTCTCTCTCTCGCTCTCTCTCTCTCTCTCTCTCTCTCTTTCGCTCTCTCTCTCTCTCACTCCATCCCTCGCTGACGGTACAGACTTCACGTGCGTGTCTCAGCAGACCCCAACAAGCCCCACTCTGTGATGGCCTGCGTCCTCAGTCTGGACATCGTCTCCATTGTCCCCCCACCCCCCCCCCCCCTCTCAGGAGAACGTTTGTGTGTGTGTGCTCCAGCCAAGAGCCAGCTGTACGTTGTGCTATATATTGGTCCCAGGATCGGGGGGACAGGCTCTGCGGCCCGCCAGAGAGTGGCTCCTGGGGACGGGAACCAGAGAGCCAGACCCGGACGTTCTGTCTGGGGCCTTCTTGGCCCGGTTTGGGGTTTGGGGGGGAGGGAGGGGGGTACACGGGGCTCCGGTACACGGTGACGATATGTTCTGCCAGCACGCTGTCACCGGCGATTAGGCTCTGCATCGAAGGCCACCCCCCCCACTTGTGAAAGGCAGAGCCCTTGTTGTTGTGGTAGTGTGCTATTGAGGGCTGACAGTCCCCGGGCCGATCAGGCTCTGACAGAAGCCCCCTCCCCATGGTGTAGCATGTTGGTTGGCTTTTGGTTTTATAGGGATGTCTGCGGGAGCAGGAAAGAAATGGGAGTTTGGCAACATGGAGATGTCTGGGAGGATTAGACCTTTCACTGGGGAGGGAAATCTTCATGAAATGAGTAGAAAATAAAAAATAAAGCAATGTTTTTGATCTGCTTTATTAAGTGTCTACATTTACATTTACATCTAGGGCATTTAGCAGACGCTTTTATCCAAGCGACTTACAATAAGAACATTTGTCCGAAGAAGGAGAAACAATATATCGCTGTCGGATAGTAAGGATATTCATAGAACCAAGTGCCAAGCATTATCAATCGCTAGGTTAACCCATTCCCGTATACAACAAAGATAGCTAGGAAAAGATGCTACACAACTAAGAACTATAACTAAGTATTACTTACCATAAGTGCGTACGTTAAGTGCCAGGACGTACAACATAGAATAAGTCCGTACATTAAGTGCCAGGACGTACCACATACAAGTAAGAGTGGGAGGGGGTGGCTATGCAGAATCTAGGTGAAGTATCTCTTCTACAAAATGTTTTTTACCGTCCAGTACTTTCTGCACGATGTGACACTAATTTTACCATCGTGGATTAATAAGCTGGCGTCTTATTTTATTCATTTAGCGAAACTACGAGGAACATTTGTAAAATAAAGAAAAAATTAAGCAAACTAACGTTGAATACTCCCTCTCTCACACACACCATAAGCAGTCCTTCTGTCGCGGGTGGAATATTAAAGTAAACCGTGACTTCAGAGGTTTTTATTTTACGAGGGCAAGCTGTTCTTTTCTGTATTAGTGTTCTTGTTCTTCTGCTTTTCATACACGTTGTACAGAGGAAGGGGTCACCTTTCTGTTGGCTAGCATCCTTCACCTGTGCCTCAGCTCACTCTCTCTCTCTCTCTCTCTCTCTCTCTCTCTCTCTCTCTCTCTCTCTCTCTTCATCTCTTTATCCTTCTCTGTGTGCGTCTCTAAGAGCCTGTTTCTCACTGCAACCCTGAACATATCTAGACCTTACCTGGAGGAGCCATGTACCAACGCAATCGTGACTGGACCAGACATTAAACACATTGGTCCCTGGCGGCGCCTTGGTTACAACGTCTTGTGTAATATCCAGCTTGAGTCCCCAGCTTGAGCCCCCACCGGTACCATAGGGGGCGCTGTGCTGCCAAGGCAAAGCGGAAAAGGACTTCCCAACAAGCACGGCTGACATTTCTATCAGGCTACTAGCGCGGAACCGGGAGAATAGGATATTTCGGATACTTTCAAATACATATAGTATTGATATCAACTCAAAAACCGCCATCCTTACGGATCAGTCCAAAGTCTGACTGACAACGTTGCGGTTTCGCAGTGTTGTGGTTACAATATTTCAGACTCATCCTTATGGATGGGTCCGAAGTCTGGTCCGCCATCTTGGATGCGCTTTCACCAAAACACTGGGATTTCTGCGGCATACTGCTGTGTCATGGCCGGAATCAGGCAGGCTCCACACGCCCCTCACCTTAACCAAACTAAGGACTTCAGGACACGTCTGACACAGACGCTCTCCAGTTTTATGCTCCGTGTGTGAAAAGGCAGCTCAGGACAACGTCCGATGAGATTTACTGGCCGAATGTAAAATTGAACCTGCATATGTAATGCAGGGCACATGCATGTGTGTGCTACGTGTGTCTGTATGCTATGGTGTGTATGCTACGTGTGTATGCTATGTTTGTGTATGCTACGTGAGTGTATGCAACTTCAGTGTATGCTACGTGCGTGTGGAGAGAGAGAGAGAGAGAGAGAGAGAGAGAGAGAGAGACTACGAGTTGCTAGGCTGCTTTCTACACTATGTAACAGAAATTTGTATTTTACAAAATGTTGAATAAGAGAGTGAGAGGTAGAGAGAGGTAGAGGGAGAGAGAAAGAGAGAGAGAGATAGAGAGAGAGAGAGAGAGAGACTACGAGGTGCTAGGCTGCTTTCAACACTTTGGATAGTGCAGTGTGTGTGTGGGGCACTCCCTTTATGAATGTGTGAGTAGGCAGCTCTCCTTCGCTCTTTTTCTGTGTCCCATTGTATGTGTGTGTGGGGTGATGTGCCACCTCTGTGGGTTCTGTGGGTGTGTATGTGTGTGTGTTCAGTATTTTTTTGCCCTGCTACATTTCCATCAATCTCTTGCTTGCCTTCTCTCAATCCATTCCTTATGTTAAGTTTCTTCATTTGCATGTTCCCTCTCTCTCACTCTCCTGCTTTCACTCTCTCTCACTCTCTCAGAGTGAGAGAGAGTGAGTGAGTGTGTGTGTGTGTATGTGTGTGTGTGTGTCTGAGAGACAGACCCCCCCCCCCCCCCCCCCACACACACACACACACACACACACACACACACACACACACACACACACACACACACAAAAACACATACCTGTGTGTCCTGTGTACCAGGCTTAGGTATAAGGTGTGTTTAGTAATGAAAGTCTCTTTACACACACACACACATACACACACACACACACACACACACACACACACACACACACACACACCATGTTTAAAAAACCCACAAGCGCCCTCCTTCTCCGCAATGGCTTTTAATTTAACCCAGGCGTAGCGCCACCACACACACTGTAAGCCTACACCTGGCGCATTATTGTTATTATTATTACACACACACGGCCACACACTCGCTGCTTTCCATTGCAAATGTTGACCCTGGAGTGGCCGGCGGTGCACTGGACTGGGGAACTGGAGAGGAAGGAGCATCTAGAGTAACACCACAGGGGGGCTACAGACGGGATTCCCTCCGCCCGCACGTTTCAGCGCTTCTTACACAAAAACAACATCAATAATTCATGAGAGCCCCGCAAAGAGCAGTGTGTGTGTGTGTGTGCATGTGCGTGCGTATGGGTATGCGTATGTGTATGCGTGCATCTACGTGCATGTGTGGTGAACAAGGCATGTAGTGAACACGTCCCAGCCTGGATCCATGTTGGATGAAAATGACCCCCCGGGGGGACGAGGCGCAGCCATAAATAGAAAGACAAGAGAGACAGGAATAGAGCTCGTAAGTCCGCCCCTTCCGGGAGACCCCCATGGGACCTCTGAGCTAGGAAAATTAGAATGGGTTTCAGTGGAGAGAAAGTAATTATTTTCTGGTCCCAGTCTTTGTATGCCATGGATTATACATATGTTGTTTGTGGATTTAAATTACAATTTTTCAAGCCAAAAAAACAAAAAAGAATTGCGAAGAAGTTTGATAATGTTAGGTTTAGTGTGAGGCCGCTTTGTGAACTACAGCCCCTCGCTGCTCTTGACGCAAATGATATGCGTCACCACCACTCTGGTACAGACATGGCGATCTCTCTGCTCCACTTCACTGCTTTTTTCCATTGGGAGGATAACAGCATCGAAAGAGGAGAAAAAACCATTATAAGTCGGGGCATGTGTAGATTTTCAGTTATGCCGATGGGGAGATTGTCCACGCCAGTCGCAGGGAGCGTGACGTCACATACGAGACGTGTAGTCTTTCTCATCGTGTTTTCTCTACAGCCTTTAACTGAACAATTGCACAATAAACGGTCAAAATCTTTACGTGAAAAATGAGTATTTGGACCCACACAAAACATATGTGTAATCCAAGGCACTTAATAACTGGGATCAGAAAATAATACATTTTTTCCATCGACTCCCATTCAAATTTTCCTTGCCCAGAGGTTCCATGAGGGGTCTACCGGAAGGGGCGAGCTCACGAGCTCTATAGAGCGCCGGCAGTGAGACGAGCCTCCTGATTGGACACCGGGCGGCGGCGACCTCATTCTTTTGTTGTGCAGGTAACACAGGTGACTGTGAGTGTCTGACTTATAGGGCCTGGTGCCGGATACAGCAAGACTTGTTTACCTCCAGCCAATCTATCCACCTATCACACTCAATCACGCACTCACATGTACATCCACACATACACACACTGACACGCACACGTGAACATACCCATACACACGTACATACACGTACTGTGGTAATCTTCGTGGTGCCGTCGTGCCCCGCCTCCCCCCAATCAATCCAAGCCTTTGATGCGAAAACGGCCGGCAACGGCGCATTTATTCAGGGGAAAATAATACAACAAGGGGATTCTCCCATCCCGGTAAAACTATAAATCAAAAGTCCGGGCTCCGTGAGCCTCGGGGGACGTTCCTGGCGCTATGGATGATAATATCATCTATGTAGGCGGTAGCGTAGGCCTGGTGTGGTCGCAGGAGACAGTCCATCATGCGCTGGAAGGGGGCCGGGGCTTCATGTACGCCGAAGGGGAGTACCTTGTACTGGTATAGTCCTCTGGGGGTGGCCAACGCCGTTTTCTCCCGGGCGGTTCTAGTGAGGGGGACCTGCCAATGTCCCTTGGTGAGGTCGAGGGTGGTGGTGTAGCGGGCGGGCCCAAACCGCTCTATGAGTTCATCGACCCGTGGCATGGGGTATGCATTAAACTCCGAGACCTCGTTCAGTCTCCTAAAGTCATTGCAAAATCTAAACGTACCGTCTGGTTTCGGAACCAGGACGACTGGGCTGGACCAGGCGCTGTTGGATTCCTCGATCACTCGGAGCTGGAGCATCTTTGCGACCTCCGCGCATGGCGACCCGGCAGGCCTCTGGAACCCGGTACGGTGGTACGCGCAACGTGACGCCGGCCGCCGTTCAGATGTTGTGTTGAGCGACCGTTGTTCTCCCGGGGATCTCCGAGAATACTTCCTGGTGCTGCAGCACGACTTCGGTGAGGTCCTGTCTCTGGGCGGGCTGAAGTCCTCTCCCATCGGGACCTCCGGCACCCTGTGCCGGGCGACAAGGACCAAGGGAGCCGGAACCGGTGGGGTTGTCCCGGCCTTCCACTGTTTGAGGAGGTTGATATGGTATAACTGAGTGGGTTTACACCTCCCCGGCTGCCTCACCCGGTAGTTCACCTCCCGCACGCGGTCGACCACCTGATACGGTCCCTGCCACTTGGCCAGGAATTTGCATTCCGCTGTCGGAATGAGGACCAGAACCTGCTCACCTGGTCGGAAGAGGCGCAGCTGGGCCCCGCGGTTGTAGGTCCGAGCCTGGGCCTGTCGTGCCTTTTGAAGGTGTTCCCGGAATATGGGCCAGACCTGAGCCATTCTCTCCCGTACCTGTTTGACGTGCCACAGTGCGCACAGACACACACACACACACACACACACACACACTACGACACGTGTGTTCTCCATGGGTGTGAAATTCCCCAAAAAAGTCTGTGTGCACAAAATAGCATATGCGTGTGTGTATGTCTGGGTGCAAACATGTATATTTGTGCGTGTATCTATGTGTGTTTGCAAGTGTGTGTGTTTGCAGGTGTGTGTTTGTGTGTTTGCAAGTGTGTTTGTGTTTTTGAGTGTATCTGTGTGTGTATCTGTGTGTGTTTGTGTATGTGTGTGTGTGCAGGTGTGTGAGTGTGTGTGTTTGTGTGTGTTTGAGTGCAGGTGTATGTATGTTGTAACTATTTTTTATTTATGAAGCGCTTTTTGTGTGCTTACCTGTTTTTGTAGGTGTGTGTGTTTTTGCAGGTATGTGTGTTTATGTGAGTTTGCAGTTGAGTGTGCGTGTGTTGAGTGTGTATGTGCTTGCGGAGTGGAAGTGTGTGGGTGTGTGTGTATTTGTGTGTGTGTTCATGTGTGTGTGTCTCTGGCGTGTGCTCTTGAGAGGGCTCCAAGAATAGACTGTAGTGAGATATCAGCTCCTCTCCTGCAGGGATGGACCCCCCCCCCCCCCCCATCGCAGAAAATAGCCTTGTGTTCTCCTCCATCTCCGCCTTTCCCCTCTCTCTTTTCCTCACCCTCTCTCGTCTCTCTCGCACATCTATCTCGATCACCCTATTTCCCCTCTCTCCATCCTTTCTCTCTCCGTCCCTCTCCATCTCTCACTCTTTTGTCTCTCTCTCGCTCTCTTTACCTTTCTCCCTCTTCTCTCTCTTCATTGCCGTGTGTTTGTGTGATTGTGTGTGTGCGTGTGCATACGTGGGTGTGGGTGTTTGTGAGTGTGTGTGCGTGAGTGTGTGTGTCTGTGTGGGTGTTTGTGTGCCTGTTGAAGAGTCGATTCATAATTGTATTCCACTCTTTGAGTAATGCAGAGCTTTCAGATGGGATGCTTGGGAAGCGTGCTGACGTTTCTATGACAACCCTTGTTTGTGTGTGTGTGTGTGCGCACACACAACCCCTCCTTCCCCCTCCCTCCTTCATCTCTCTCCCTCTCCTCCTCCTCCCTCTCCTCCACCTCCCTCTCCTCCTCCTCCCTCTCCTCCACCTCCCTCTCCTCCTCCTCCCTCTGCTTTTTATAGACCCGTCTTGCCTGAGCTCGGCACCTTCAAAAGCCTTTTCATGTTGGCACTATAATTACACAAGCACACACACGCACACACACTCAAACACACACGCACACACACGCACACACGCAAACACACACTCACACACACGCACACACACACACACACTCAAACACATAATAATACACGCATACACACACTTACACACACGAACACAGAAATCGAAACGGGGAAATTAGCGTGTGTGTGTATGTGTGTGTATATACTGCTATACAAAAAACTGTGATCTATTTTTACCTCCACTCCCTCTCTCTCCCCCTCTCTCTCTCTCCCTCTCTCTCTCTCTCCCCCCATCTCTCTCCTCCTGCTGCTGCCGCCACATTTGCTATGCTGAGCTGCATCCCTCGCATCGCCCTCTCCTCCGAAACACACATACTCAGACTTAACCCCTTCACACACACCACACACACACGGACACACACACACGCACACACATGGGCACACATGCGAGGGTACACACAGAAACAAACACACTTTCATGAACACAGACACACACACAAAAACACAACCCTTGTTCTCTGCACACACACCCCCACTTGTGTGTCTGTGGTACGATCTTCAGTCTGTGAGGGTCCGGGCTCGTTAGACATCTGTACCGGGCTCTTTGGTTTCCCTGGGGATACGGAGGGAAGGGGGAGGCGTGGGTCGGAGGAGGTCTACCTCTGCCATGGCCATGACGGGTCTCCGGGGCGACCGGACGCCAACCCGGAACTTTACAGATTATTTTTCTTCCCCTTCACCTTGTTTGGGAGCGCAGGCCGTGGGGGGGGCGGAGTCTGAGGGTCTGAGGACGGTCTGTTGATGTTGCGGACCATATTTGAAACAGAGTGTCCTCCTCCCCCTCCCTCCCTGTCCCCCACAGAGGGCCTCATGGCCACGGAGCACCAGCCTCTGGACGCCCTGAAGACCTCCGCACTCAACCACATCCCCACAGGTAGGACCTGGGGCCGGGGGGCCGGGGGGAGGGTTGTGTGTGGGTTGGTGCAAGTTCGAGTGTTGTCAGTTTGTGTCAGTGTGTGTGTGTGTGTGTGTGTGTGTGTGTGTGTGTGTGTGTGTGTGTGTGTGTGTGTGTATGTGTCTGTGTGTGTGTGTGTGTGTGTGTGTGTGAAAATAAGCATGTTTTTGCATACATGTAGGCTAGTGTGTGCATTCTTTACTGTAAGTAGGTGCATTTGTGAAAGTGTGTGTGTGCATGCGTTTCTGCAAGTGTATGTGTTGGTGCAAGTGTGTGTGAGCATGCATTTGTGCAAGTGTGTGTGAGGGCCCGGGGCAAGTGTGTGTCTTGGTGCAAGTGTGTGTGTGCATGCGTTCCTGCAAGTGTGTGCGTGTTGGTGCAAGTGTGTGCATTGGTGCAAGTGTGTGTGTGCATGGGTTTCTGCAAGTGTGTGTGTTGGTGCAAGTAAGTGTGTGAGTGTGTTTGTGCAAATGTGTGTGTTTGTGCTTGTTTGCGTATGCATTTGTGATTATGTGTGTGTTTTGGGGTGTATTTCTTTTCCTGCAGTGTGTGTGTGTGTGTGTGTGTGTGTGTGTGTGTGTATGTGCCCCTGTTGAGGATCCGTGTGTCTGTTATTCTACTGTGTTGTGCTGGGCTGCATCCCGCGAGCATAAGAGAGACTTTCCCTTATCCCGTATCCAGAGGTTAAAACGTAAACTCTCTTGATAAGCAACGGTAGCATTCACTGTTTCTGCTGGACTCCTATAGCTCACCTGTACTCTGTGTCCTTGATGGGGTTATTTTTACTTTATGCCGCAGGCCGCAGTCTCGAACAGGTATCTCCTCTCCAAAACGTGCTAAGAACAATACAAATCAGAACTAGCGACATCAAGTTGAACGCCATGACATTGAATTCTGTAGCTGTAAGGATTTATCGGACGTGCCTTGCAAGTCAAATTTGCGAGGTCCAGCCTAGGGTTAATCCGATGTTTCGGAAATCCGATACATCAGTCCGATATTTGCGTATTGTAAATTAATCGGATATCGGCTTGTGAATGTCATCCACCTCTGATATTAAAAATAATGAGTGTCCCCTGGGCCTATGAATTAAACTGCAGCACTGCATTGTACTGCACTGTACTGCACTGCTCACTTTACTGTACTGCACTTCTCTCTGCTAAATGCACTGTACTGTTCTGCACTGCTCACTGTACTTTACTGCACTGCACTGCTCACTGTACTGTACTGTATTGTACTGCACTGCACTGTACTGCACTGTAGTGTACTGTACACACTGAACTGTACTGTACTGTACTGTACTGTACTGTACTGCTCACTGCCACTGCTCACTGCCACTGCTCACTGCCACTTCTGGAATATGATAGGCTCTCCTCACTTTGTCTTTTATTGCTCATTTTCACGCAATGCATCTACCAAACATAACGCAAGCACGGTTCCATCTCTGTGGTCGGGTGTCATTCAACATTAGGGGAAATCATTGAATAAAGGAGTTTCTTTGACATTGTGTTTAACTAAATACTTCCAAATCAGCCGTTACTTAAACAGCATATAACGGTATCTTAACCTGCTGTTCATTGGTTAATCAATATCATCCATGAAGTGCTCTCATTATATCCTGATGGGATGAAAGGAAAACATGAATAGCGAGAGAACAGAAGAGGTTGTTGTGTCTTCATCCAGCGAGGGGTTAATCGTTTTAGCGTCCCCCTCGCTCCCTCGCTCCCTCGCTCTCCACAGCACTTCAGGACATTGGTGAGGAATGATATTTCAGACTGATGACCTCAGTTTAATTAAAATCATTAGCAGGCCATTGAAGTGAACTTGCATAAGTCTGAATCACGTCGACACCTTGTTATGACTCATCCATGATCCGTCACAATAAAAGCCCCCACTCTGAGGCTCAAAGGAAAGTTTGGATAAATGACTCTCGGGGCCCTTGAAGTCTGCTTAATTAGTTATTTCTATTTTATTAAGTGTTTAGAAAAACAAGGATGAATAAAAAAATCAATAAAGTAATTTCTTATACCAAAAACAAAAATTGTCGGCATTGTTTGTTTTGCCTTTAATAATATTTAATATCGGCCCGGAATACGTAATACTGACGTTACAGTGTTCAATGTTAGCATGCTCAATGTTAGCATATTGTCTTTGACAATTTGCCTTGGATATGCATATTAGCACATATAGAGTCATTATACAGCTCTCCTTTAGCTGGGGAGAGAGAGAGAGAGAGAGAGAGAGAGAGAGAGAGAGAGAGAGAGAGAGAGAGAGAGAGAGAGAGAGAGAGAGAGAGAGAGAGAGAGAGAGAGAGAGAGAGAGAGAGAGAGAGAGAGAGAGAGAGAGAGAGAGAGAGAGAGAGAGAGAGAGAGAGAGAGAGCAAAACGGACACTTATTTTATGTTGTACATCCTGGCACTTAATGTACGCACTTATTGTATGTCATACTTAGTTATTGTACTTAGTTGTGTAGCATCTTATCCTAGCTATCTTTTTTGTATACAGGGAATGGGTTAACCTAGCGATTGTTAGTGCTTGGCCCTTGGTTCTATGAACATCCTTACTGTACCAACAGATATATTGTTGTTTCTCCTTCTTCTGACAAATGTACTTATTGTAAGTCCCTTTCTAAATGCCCTACATTTAAATGTAAAAGTCCCCTTCGGACCCTGATCACACTCCGGTCACCCGAGTAGGGATCCTCTCTGAGCTGTTCAGACTCGCCCCGCGCGTGGCTCGGATTCAAATGTGTTGTGTGTGTTTGCCCAATATTCCCGGCTCATTTTCCGACGTGTTTTCCATACGGCGTGTCTGTGACATCTTTACTAGCCGCACTGGGTTCATCCCATTGATGTGTTAGTCTTTCGGCCGGTAACCACGGCGATGCCTTACGACCACAGACAAATGTAAGTGGATGCCATTGATTTGACCTCGTAAGCGCAAATAGGCGGGGGTGGGGGGGGATGCAAATCCAGCGGCGGCCGACCACGCCCATTGCAACGGCCCCGGTCCCCCCCCCCCCTGCGTGCGGTAACATGACACCAGCCGGGTCTGACCGCAGCTGCTGGTCCCACTCCCTTCACCCGTGATTGGTTGGTTTTTGGTTGGATGCCGGCGGTAAGGCGTGGCCTAATTCACCGTAGAGAACAATGGAAGCTTTGGTCTAGTTTTTGGTCTCTTGGTCTTTGGTCTCTGGTCTTTGGTCTTTGGTGTCTTTGGTCCCTGGTCTCTGGTCTCTGGTCTTTGGTCTTTGGCGTCTTTGGTCTTTGGTCTCTGGTCTCTGGTCTTTGGTCTTTGGTGTCTTTGGTCTTTGGTATCTGGTCTCTGGTCTTTGGTCTCTTTGGTCTTTGGTCTTTGGTCTCTGGTCTCTGATCTTTGGTGTCTTTGGTCTTTGGTGTCTTTGGTCTTTGGTCTCTGGTCTCTGGTCTCTGATCTTTGGTGTCTTTGGTCTTTGGTGTCTTTGGTCTTTGGTCTCTGGTCTTTGGTCTCTGATGTCTGGTCTTTGGTCTCTTTGGTCTTTGGTCTCTGGTCTCTGGTCTTTGGTCTCTGGTTTCTGGTCTCTGGTGTCTGGTCTCTGGTCTTTGGTCTTTGTCTCTGGTCTCTGGTCTGTGGTCTTTGGTTTTTGTTTTTTTGTACAGAAAGATGACTGAATAATAATTACTATTTAGGATTTATTTGAACAGACGTCCTGTCCAAAGCGACCTGCAGTGAACACAGACACAGGTGGTTAAAGAGCAGATTGGGGGTTGGGAGTTAGGGGGCTATGGACATTGGGGATCGAACCCAGTACCTTTCTGTTGGGAGCCCAACAACCTAATGACCATTACAAACCCCTAAAGCAACCATGCCTTGCTCAATACAATCCTCCTGTAAAAAAGAAAAATACCATGGGGTACCCAGCATAAGGTACCTTGAAGGGCTGGGCCGGGGGCGTCAGAGCTGCTGTGTGAGGCGTGTATATATAGGGCCCCAGTCACCGCACAGGGGCGCTGGGCGGGAGCGTGTCCGGGTGTGTAAGGGCTTGTGTTGGCCAGCTGTCAGTCAGCCTCACAAGTTGTGGGTCCACATGCCTGCTCCTCAGTGGTGTTTGGGGCGGCCCGCCCGCCAGGACGGCTCTTGGGTCAGGACCTCTAGGGCGGCGCCTCGCTCTTCTCTCTGATGTTTTCCTCGATTGCTTTGGTTTTTCTACATTTTCACATGAGTTTTGATCATTGGAACCGGATATCGTTTGTTTTCTTCACAGAGAGAGAGAGAGAGAGAGAGGGAGAGAGAGAGAGAGAGAGAGAGAGAGAGAGAGGCCTCGACACATGGTTAGGAATTCCCAATCTGCCATTATTTGAGAAAAATTGTATTTATTTATTTATTTTCATCCACTGAATTCCCAAATAATAACCGAAGGACTCCACTCCACTTATCCTTTTCTCCCCTCTCCTTTGGTTTATTCCTGCATTTATTCCTGCAGGGCAAGTCACACTGTCTTCCAGAGCGATATTTCAACGATAAAGTCCTCAGGTGCCACAACCACCTCTATGGCTCATCACGTCCATCGTCAAGGCAACCTGGACGTGGCCAGCTGGCTCAAAGAGGAGACGGGTGGTCTTATGACATGTACTAGTCACACACACACACTTACACACAAACACACACACGCACGTACACACACACACACACACACACACACACACACACACACACACACACACACACACACACACACACACACACACACATTCCATCACAGACGTGATAACAACCCCATATGCCTTTATCTGCATCTACGGATGGTTGCGATGGTTGTGTAAAAAGATATGCCTCACCAGAAATTATTTTGATAAACCTAACGATTCCCAGAACCGACTCACAGCGTCCTACATGCGGGAAAAATGGAATACAGTTGGCCAACACTGATTGCTGTCCCTCCCATCTTAAGTCGTCTAAGGGCGCCATTTTACGTGTTCCTCGGAATGGCTGATTTTAAACCGCACTCCTCTCTCACCGGGGTATTGGGAGGGGGGTTCGATCCCAGAGATAGTCGGATCGCCAACGATTCCAACATGGAAAAACTCACACAAGCCAGCTTTAAACTTCAGGCTGAAGTGGCCAAAGATTGGTAACACTTTATAAATAATACACATACTACTCTCACATACTACTCTCACACACACACACACACGCACACACACACACACACTCATATGCATACACACACGTTATCACACGAAGATAATGTGCCATTATCTTCCTCTACAGATCTCTGCGATGCGTTTATCAGAAACAAGCCTTCCCAGACCGTTTCCGATAAGCGTAATGAGTCCCAGAATCGACTAATCATCCTATAAGCGGGTAGAATACAATACAGTCAACAACCATGATGAGTGTCCCATTGGAGGCCTTTTCATTTTAGGTGTTCCTCTGGCTTGTTATTGGCCCGGCGCTTTTTGTATTGACAGTGAAGTTTGGACAACAAAGTATGAAATCATGACCTTACTATGGAGAACTTGTGGGCTACCTCCTCCTCCACCATGGGGCTACAACCTGGGATGGCCCTTAAATGATTTGCAGGCTGTTATTACATGCTGTGTGTGTGTGTGTGTGTGTGTGTGTGTGTGCGTGTGCATGGTTGGGGCAACCCCCTGCCTTACCGGTAGCTATTTTGTGTTTTTTTATTTGTTTGGGAAATAATACATAATTAATAATAATACGGGCAAATACCATTAAAGAAACCTGAGAGCAATGTAGTAAACCACAGGAGGTGTATGTGTGTGTGTGTGTGTGTGTGTGTGTGTAAATAGGGGGATGAGGTCCATTCAAACCGTAGGGCTTTTCCTGTGAGAGAGAGAGAGAGAGAGAGAGGCATGGGATAAAAGATCGAGAGAGGAAGAAAATGAGAGAGGGTCAGAATAAGAGCGAGGGCGAGAGGGAGAAAGAGTAAGGTAGAGTGAGGTAAAGGGAATGTAGGATAAAATATTAAGAGATGAAGCACATGAGAACAGTGTGTGTGTGTGTGTGTGTGTGTGTGTGTGTGTGTGTGTGTGTGTGTGTGTGCTCTGCGCATGTGACGTAGCTTCCCAGAAAATCCCAGAGTAAACATGCTGGCAACGGAGAGACCTCCTGTGACGTCATGATAGAGAGAGAGAGAGAGAGAGAGAGAGAGAGAGAGAGGACACTTATTGGGTTTAAACAGAGAGGGAGGGGGCAGGCAGTGAGCCTGTTAGGGGGGAGAGGAAGGGGAAGCCTGCTGTCACTGTCCGTGCTTGTATACTCTCTGGGGGAGGAGGAGAGAGGAGGAGGAAGCAAAAGTAGAGGAGTCTCAGAGAGCAAGAGAGGGAGAGAGTGCAGTGAACACAGATGGGTAGGTGCAAAGGTGTCTCCTCTCTCTCTCTCTCTCTCTCTCTCTCTCTCTCTGTCTCTCTTTGTGACAGTGGCAGCCGAAGGACGCAATATGAATGAACAAAATATGCTTAGTGTGTGTGTGTCTTCTGCTAGATGTACCAGCATGGGTTTGTGTGTGTTAATTCCCAGTGTGTATGCAGTGTCTGTGTCTGTCAAGGCTTATGTGTGTGTGTATGTGTGTTTTTCCACCGGTACTGCCGTTATCACTAGAACATTGTGTCCAGTGCGACCAGGGCTCAGACTCTGAGATGCGATGGCCTGAGAACCAGAGGCGAGTTGAGCCGATGGAGTTGATGTCCTGTTGCCTTGTTTTGGTTTATCCTCTAGGAATCAATGTGGGCTCGCACTGGCGTCTAGCAGGCGGTTATCAATGGGGAAGCGAGGCTGTGGGATGACTTTGATTCGTTCAGTGATTCGATTTGATTTGATTCGATCAGTTCTGCTGTTGTTTTGTTGTGTTCGAAGCATTTGTTTTAAAGGCGCAGTGTGTATTGTTTAGTGCCATCTAGTGGTGTGGTTGCAGATGGCCACTAACTGAATACCTGCTATGGTAGTCTAGCTACGGTAGCCTAGCACTCCATAATATGTTATCGTGTCTGACAGCATCGAGAAGTCAAGTGTAAAGGGAGGATTCCTTGATAGGTTATTTAGTCTATAAAACTTTAGGTCATAGCTTACAAGTAAAATTTCTGGTTCAAAGTTTAAAACATGTTCTCTCTAGAAGCTCTTGTCTGTTCTGGGCGACTGTAAAAACAAACCATGTCATCTGAGCTATGGGGGCAACACTTCGATGTCTGAGGATATTTGGCAACAGATTTTAGCATTTCTTTGTACATTTGTCCAACGCCATCTGCCTTCATGGTTTGTTACTGCTACTATTACTGTTCACTATTTAAAATGGGAAAAATTGCAACAAGCTGTCTGTGAATAGTTCCTCCTCTACGTGCACACGCTGATCAAAACATGATCAGCGTGAGAGGAAGCATTGTTGGCTTTTTCCCCGCAGATAAGGCCGCCGGCCGAACTCCTGAGTGGAAACAATCATGGGTTCACCAATGAGGGAGGCCGGACATACCTTAGCTCATCCAACACAGCACCTCATTCGCCATGACTTCTCGGACACTCTTATGGTGAAAAAAGTAGATAAAATGAATCAGAGGTCCTTAACTTTCATATAAATACATTGTTCACATTTTATTGAGTGACAATTGATGGTTATGTTGAGGTTTGGGTATTAGGGTTAGGGTATTTTTATGTCAAGAAAGCAAATTATTAATTTAGTTGATCTGGCCGCCGCAAAGTTGGAAACCTCTGCAAGGTGGAAAGATGATCATTGGTTGCTTAGAGCATCCACCGAACACACAAGAGACAGGAAGTCACTCCTTCTTCATGGGAAACACCAGTGAAACTTAGAGGAGACAGCAAAACCCAGCACCAAACGAAAAGTTCAGAAAAGTATTTGAGACGTGGAGCAGTGAAATTCTGGCCTGAACCCAAGACAAACATGCATACTTTAATGAAGTTCAATTAATTATTTTAACGCTCAAGACTATTTGTACAAAAACATCGTCTGGAGTGTACCACAGGTCCTCATTGTGTGACTTTTGGTGGGAACAAGGTTGCGTTCTGCTCCCCCTGCCTGGGCGAGTAACGCGATGTGTGCGAGCCTTACTAGCATTCTCGCTCAAAAGGAGTTAATGAGGGACAAGATATTCACAGGGACCCCTTCAGTCGCTTCCACCTCTTCTCCAGTAGTGTCCACTGCCTCACCAGACCACATCATATCTGGGGTGGGCTGGAGTGAGAGACACCAGACCTCATATCTGAGGTGGACTGGAGTGAGAGACACCAGACCACATCATATCTGCAGGACCGCCGCTCCCAATACGCAGAGTAAGCAGAGCACGCAGAGCACGTAGGGCCCCAAGTACCTGGCGGGGGCCCCAATGATAAAGGTTGCTAAAAAAAATGTCATGATAATTATTACATTACAAAATATATAAATTAGTTATGAACAGGCCCACTGTTGTTTTTTCTTAATTGTGTACCCTATCACTCGATTCGGGCAAATTACATGTTTTTACCTAATATATAAAAAGATTCCCCCTCCCCGCCTACCTGAAATGGTACAGCCTATCAAAGCTCTCGTCTTTTCGCATCGGAGGCGGATCATCCTTTCTCAGCGCAGTTTTTCTAAACTGAAACTCATTAAAATATATCTACGGTCATTAATGGGACAAGACGATTAAGTGGCACATAAGGTGTATCATGATGACTTGATTAGCGATTTTGCTGCCAGGACCTTTGCACCTTTGTAAAGCCTCATGCACCTGCTGAGAATGCACACGCAATTTAGTATTTTACAATTTCCAACAGTTCCAGTTCTGCATCGTGTAGGGAAAATATTTTGATTAGGACAATACTGCACTTTGAGGTAGTTTTAGGGTGTGTGAAAAATAGTTGTGTGTGTGTGTGTTTGTTTATTTTGATGACTTCCTTTTATACCTTATTCATGTGCATATTTTTTTCCGTTTATCTTTCAAGCCTTCAGTTGTTTTTATAATGTAATGCTGCTGTTAAGAAAGTTGTATGTATTACTTATATATTATTTATATATTACTGATGGTTACTGTTATTTTGATACTCTATGATGACATGTGGGGGGAGGGCTCCCTGACCAATTTATGACAAATTATGCTTAGTGCCTCAAAAAGCTTAGCAGCGGGCCTGGGAGTGAGAGACACCAGACCACATCATATCTGAGGTGGACTGGAGTGAGAGACACCAGACCACATCACATCAGGGCGGGACTGGAGTGAGAGACACCAGACACTCCGCTAATGGCTTTGGCCCGTCGCGGCATCTCATGTTGGGAGCTCAGCATGTTGGGAGCTCAGTTAATTTGTCATTTGAAAACACTATGTGTTTTCACATGTAATTGCATGTGTTTGGTGTGTGTGTGAGTGTGTTGTGAGTGTGTGTGTTAATGTGTGTGTGTGTGTATGTGTGTACACGTGTGTGTGTATGCTAGCTTATTAACCTCAGAGGCAAGTGTTTCTGGCTCATGGCGTGCTCCCCAACAAACAAGTAAATAATCGGCCTATCGGCTGGCTGTTTATTTGGCTTTAGCGGCGGAGGAGGCCGTGTGATTGGCCCACTCCGGGTCAATGCACACCTTGTCCGTCGACTCACACTCGTTTCTGACCGTCGCCGTCCGCTCGCCCCGGCAACTGTAACATACTAAAGCTCAGTGCTGCTGACCAATAGGAAGGCAGAGTACCAATGTACGTGCGTCAGCAGATTTTAACTTCCTGCCAGAGCTGATTTATAACGGGTCAGATGATACTGTTAACCATAGCGTGGCTCTCACGGTGTTCAGCTTCTATCCTGAGCAGACTTAAGGCCCTCATGCAGGGTTGACAGGAGCTTGAAGATCAGGAGATGATCTGTAGCTTGGGCGGCATGTGGCTCAGGAGGTAGAGTGGGTTTGTTGGTAACCGGAAGGTTATTGGTTAGATCCCCGGCTCCTCCAGTGTCAAGGTGTCCCTGAGCAAGACACCTCAGACTGCTCCTGACGAGCTGGCTGTGACCTTGCATGGCTGACAGTGTGTGAATGTGTGCATGACTGGGTGAATGTGAGGCAATATTGTAAAGAACTTTGAGTGGCTGCTGGTTAGGAAAGCGCTTTATAAATTCCGTTTACCATTAAGGTTGGTGTGTTCACGGCTCTCACCCGTTCTTCTCTTTGGTTTGATGAACACCAATCCAGCTCCTGAATACCGGTCAAAACCGGTTCAGCCACAGTGAACAGCTCTGTTATTCTAACTCCATAGGTATGTCTTTAGAAATAGGATAATATAACATGTGCTATTTGCACTTCTAAGGCTTGTGCCGTGAGTTCATAGGTTGAGAGCATGGTTGGCCTTCGTGGGTGTTAACCACTTGAAGAAAACAAAACATAATAAATGTGTTGTGCCAAAAGTCCACCTTTATTGCTCACATTCGATCAGGTGTTTTCAGCATACAGGACGACATCTCCCTTACCCTTATATAATCACAGTAAAGTCCCATCAGGATGTAAAGGTCCAGGTACCAGACTACCCTGTGCTGCAGCATGTGACGCAAGGCCACGGTGTGAAGTTGTGAGATGCATTACAACAAGCATTAGCTTGTTTTGATGACGCTGATGTTAGCTGCCCACAGGGATCGCTGTCCACAGTGTAGGAAGAGCTTTCCCAGGAGGCACTGTGTTTTTAAATGTGATGCGATGGTGTTTGACAAACTCTGATAGTTGTTCTTTTACAACTTGTTTAGTCTGTTTATTCCAAGCTCTCCACAGCATAACATTAGAGCATTGCCACAACGGCGGGAAACTCATGGCACACACACCAAGGACGCCCTTATCACTGAGCGCTCTCTAGTAACACGTAAATAGCTACCGTAAATAATAAAATAGAGGCGCTCACAAATATAACATGACTCAATTCATGCATTGTTCCAAGACTCTCAAGGTCTCATCATGCTTTGGGTTGCTGTATTCTGTGTACAGTACACTTTTGGAAGCCTCGTGTTTCAGGCACATTACGTGATATGAATGAAAAACACTAAATAATTGAATGGAGGGTAAAGAGATGCCCAGTTTGATCTGAAACCCCAATGAGACAAGGATGACTCCTGGACGGTGCTGCATCTCGCCGCCATGCGTCTCATGTCGTGTGGTAGCTTGTTAGGAGAGAGAGTGCTACAGAGATGGTTCATTAAGGAGCACCGTCCAGGTGGAACGTTTAGCACTTCCCCTCCGCTGTGGGAATGATCTGCGTGGTTGCTAAGCATCAACTGTTACCGTCTGCTCAGACTTCTCCCAAAGCCCCTCTCTCACTCTCGCTCTCGCTCTCGCTCTTGCTCTCTCTATCTCACTCTCTCTACCTTTCTCTATCTCTCTATTTCTTTCTCTCTCCATCCATCTTTAACTCTTTCTCTCTGCATCCATTGCTCTCACCCCCCCCCTCTCTCTCTCTCTATATATCTCTCTCGCTCTCTCTCTCTCTTTATCTCCACTCACCTGTAACCTCTCTCTCTCTCGCTCTCTCTCTCTCTCTCTCTCTCTCTCCAGTGGACATCAACTCCGCCCTCCCGCTGCGTCTCCCTCCGGCCGCCATCCCCATGGACCTCCGGGTGGACCAACAGCACCACCACCACCAACACCATCCACACCAGCAGCTGTCTCCCATGTCCCCCCTGGGCCAGCAGGGCTCCCTGGGCCCTGGGGCCCCGAGCGGGGGCTCCAGCCCGGGGCGGGAGCAGCAGCTGCAGCAGGAGCTGCTGACCCTGAAGCAGAAGCAGCAGATCCAGAGGCAGATCCTCATCGCCGAGTTTCAGCGGCAGCATGAGCAGCTGTCCCGCCAGCACGAGGCCCAGCTCCAGGAGCACATCAAGGTACGCTGGGAGGGCCGGGTAGGGGTCACTGATTTCATAGGTGGATTGTCTGGATGTTATTGGTTGATTTTGATTGGTTGATTGGCGGGGTGATTTGATTGGTTGAATGGCGAGTGAATTTGATTGGTTGATTGGTGGGTTGACTTGATTGGTGGATTGTTTTGATTGGTTGATTGGTAGGTGGATTTCATTGGCTTATTGGGGACTTGACTTGATCGGTGGGTCATTTTGATTGGTTGATCGGTAAGTGGATTTGAAAGCTTGAGTGGTGGCTTGATGGATAGATTGATTGTTGGGATGATGTGATGGGTTGATTTGATTGGTACGTTATTGATTTTATTGATTAATTTCTCAAAAAGCTGGAGATATTGGGTTACCCTGATAGTTAGTTCTCCTTGTGATTGGTTGATTATCTGATTGGTTAATTGGTTCGGTGGATTGATTGATTGAACAAGCGGTGCACACCCCATGTATCAACATCTTGATGGTGACTCCAGGCTGTGTCATACGAGGGCCAGCCTGTTTGTTTGTGCAGCTCCATAGTTGACCTTCTGTTGTCATTGGCGTAGTCCTGAGTCCTACGGCCTTTACAGCAATGCATGTTTTGGCATATTTCCTGTGGAGGGCCGGCCGACTGGGTGGGCTGCACCATCAAACCAGCTGATCCTCCTCTTCCTGGCAGCCTTGTGTTTTCGTCTACCAGTGTGTGTGCCACATGCGTTTATAAGGCATCACCACTCAGACCCTGAGGTTGTCCTTAACGTGAAAGCCGGTGTGTTATGCTGATAAATTCATTCCGCTCATGTTCTCCCACAATGGTTAGCGTGATAGTGAGTAAACTACCCCTTAATGGTGGGACGGATGTGGGAACACATAGGAGCAACAGTAGCTCAGGAGGTAGTGCGGGTTGACTGGTCACCAGAAGGTTGCTAGTTTGAGTGAAGACGCCTCACCCTGACTGCTCCTGACGAGCTGGCTGTCGCCCTGTGTGGATGATTCCGCCGTCAGTGTGTGAATGTGTGAATGAATGGTTGTAAGTCGCTTTGGATAAAGTCACAAAATCCCCTAAATGTTAATGTAGGTGCTCATAAAGATGTGTTCCCATGTATCTATTATATACGTAACATTACTACATATTCAACCATCTTTGGACCGGCCGGTCGTCCTGGTTCCAGGGAGCGGGGCAGTGGGGTGGGGTGAGGGGTAGTAGGGAGGCGGGTGTAGGGGTGTCTCTCCAGTCTGTGGTGGGGCTGGCCCGTGACGCACAGACGAGCCTGGGAGGCCCTCTTTGAATCAGCCCCATTCACAGCCTGTGTGTACACACGCAACACACAGGGACACACAGACGCACACACACACGCACGGACACACAGGCACACACACACACACACACACACGCACGGACACACAGGCACACACACGCACGGACGAACACACACACAGGCACAGACACACACACACACGGCCACACAGGCACACATACACGGACACACACGCAACACACACAGAAACACACGCAACACACATACGCACGTTGACGCACAATCAAACACTTGCGTTTGCACACTCGCACAGACACACACACACACACACACGCATGCAAATACACGCACACACATATGAGGGGCCGTCTGGGACAGAATTCATACTTGGTCTTACACACACTATTATAATCTCACATATACACCAGTATACTCATACACACACACTATTATACTCCTTTTACATGTATGTATGAGAGTGTATAGTCTTGTATGTGAGAGCGAATAGTAGTGTATGTGAGAGTATAGTAGTGTGTGAGAGAGTATAGTAATGTATGTGAGAGAGTATAGTAGTGTATGTGAGAGTATAGTAGTGTGTGAGAGAGAATAGTAGTGTATGTGAGAGTATAGTAGTGTGTGAGAGAGTATAGTAGTGTGTGAGAGAGTATAGTTGTTTATGCAAGAGAGTATAGTAGTGTGTGTGAGAGAGAATAGTTGTGTATGTGAGAGAGTATAGTTGTTTATGCCAGATAATATAGTAGTATGTGTGAGAGAGAATAGTAGTGTATGTGAGAGAGTATAGTAGTGTGTGTGAGAGTATAGATGTTTATGCAAGAGAATATACTAGTGTGTGGGAGACAGTATATATGTTTATGCAAGAGAATATAGTAGTGTGTTTGAGAGAGTATAGTTGTAAATGCAAGAGACTATAGTAGTAAGTGTGAGAGAGTATAGTAGTGTGTGTGAGTTTAAATGAAACGGAAGTGAGTTTGAATGAAACGGAAGAGAGTTTGAATGAAATGGAAGAGAGTTTGAATGAAAAGGAAGTGAGTTTGAATGAAACGGAAGTGAGTTTGATTCCTCAGTTCCTGATTGGCTGACAGAAGAGGCGGTAGCTTCTGGCACTCAAAATCATTCATTTCACTCTTGAATCTCCAGCGCACCAAAAAAACATTTGGTCGCTTGTTCGCGTGGTCGCCTGAGTTTAAGAGAGGCTTCCTCTTGTGACCGCCAATTCATTCTCAACCATGGCCAGTCCCTACGTGTTGTGGAAGTACCAGAGACGTCGGAAAAACCGACGCAGTCTATTGGGATTCATAATATCATCCGTTCCATAAAATATTCTAATCTAGAACACTCCGGGAGCTCCGCCGGGGGGTCCTTAAGATCTATATCTATCTGTATAATATATCTTAACGACTGCGTCGGGTTCTCGGACGTCTCTGGTCCTTCCACATCAATCTGTAGTCCAGGTTGAACCACGACGTGGAGGAGAAAGGGATTGTTGCCGTTTGCGGACCCCCGAAGCTCCTCCGGCGAGGAGGTGCAGGAGATCCCGCAGGCCCCCGGAACTGAGCTCCCGGTCCCCGCCGGAGAAGCTCAGAGAGTCCGCAAACGTCAACAACGCCCTTTCTCCTCCATGTCGTGGTTGAATTGTAATGACCAAGGAAGAGGCAGTGAATGAAGTATTGCTAAGAAAGCGATTTATCATGACCGGTAAGCGATTTCACATGACCGGTAACCACGACAACACCGGTAACCACAACAAATCCTGCGAAACCGAATCCCATTCCCCACGAGAGCTCCCCGCTAAGGCCCGCCCCCATCTCCGAAACCCCTGTGACGCTACAATATTATATTATAAAGATATGTATATATTATATCATCTTATATTATTTAGATATAGAGCTCCTGGACTCACGCCGGAGTTCCCAGAGGTTTCTAGGTTAGAATATTTTATAGAACGGGTGATATTATGAATCCTAAACGACTGCGTTGTTTTTTTCCGACGTCTCTGGTTCTTCCACAACACGTAGAGACCGGCCATGGTTGAGAATGAATTGGCGGTCACAAGAGGAAGCCTCTCGCAATCTCAGGCGGCCACTTGAGCAGCATAACAACATCGCTGGAGATTCAAGAGTGAAATGACAGCGCAGTATTTTGAGCACCAGAAGCTACCGCCTCTTCTCTCAGCCAATCAGGAACTGAGGAATCAAACTCACTTCCGCTTCAGTCAAACCCTCACACATGCTACTCTACTCCCTCACACACAATACTATTCTCTCTCACACACTACTATAGTCTCTTTCATAAACAACTATACTCCCTCACATACACTAATATACTCTCTCACATACACTACTATTCTCTCTCACAAACTATACTCTTTCACATACCCAACTATACTCTATCTCATACACTACTATACTCTCATAAACGCTTCTATACTCTCACATACACTACTATTCTCTCTCACATACACTACTATACTCTCTCACATACATGACTATACACTCTCATACATACATGTAAAATGAGTATAATAGTGTGTGTGTATGAGTATAGTGGTATATATGCGAGGTTATAATAGTGTGTGTAAGACTAAGTATGAATTCTGTCCTTGGCGGCCCCTTATACACACACACTCACGCACATACACACACACATGAATGCTCACACTTCCACACGCATGCATGCACACTTTTTGAGGATGTGTGCTAATGCTTTCATGTACACACACACTAATGCACACACACACACAAACACACACACACACACGCATGCACGCACACACACACACACACACACAATGAGATGCAACAGTGTACACAGATCTTACACCAACACTGGCACACATGACTGCACACAGAAACGTAGACACATACAAACACATACACAAACACACACATGCATGCATAAAAGGTACACACACATACCTGCAAGCAGACAGAAAACATACACACACACACATTCATGCAGAGAGACACTAAACACACACACAGATGCACACAACCCCCCCCCCCCACACACACACACACGCACACGCAGGCTGACACAAAAACACACAGATGCTAAGATCATACACACAGTTTCTCTCATTCTGTGTCACATGCAGAACCCACACCCCAGAACACACACACACACACACACACACACACACACACACACACACAAACACACACACACACACACACATACACACACACACACACACACACACACAGACACACACAGACACATTGCAGTTGCGCACAAGGCAGAGCAAATAGTGGTGCAGCCCAGCAACAGGTAAAGAGAATATTCCAAAGCACTCTGAGAGTGGAGCAGTAAGGGGATGAAGGAGGGCTGTGTCTAATCTGCCCAGCCGAGCCCTGGGTACCAGAGACTTTAAGGTCTGCACAGCCCCACCACCACCACCCCCAACTCCACCACCATCACCACCAACACCCCCACCACCACACCCACCAACACCGCCCCCACCATCTCAACCACCGCCACCACCTCCAACTTCCACACCACCACCACTTCCAGAAACTGCCACCATTACCTTACCTCCTCCTCCATCAGCATTCCCCAGACGTCAAGACACTAGCCTACCTTCTCCACCACCACCAGAAAACCCCTATCACCAGAACCCCATCGCTATCCTACCTCTACCACCACCGCCCCTACCTCAAGACTCCACCACCACCATCACCACACACCACCCTGATGCTGAGTCGATCAAAACCACTTTCCACTATCAAACACCACTACTAGCCCAGAAATCGGCCCGCAATCTATTCCCTGTAACCTCTGTTAGATAATCCTTCTTCAGCCTGATGGTGAGGGGTCTCTCCCTGGTCATCCTCCCAATGAGAGACTTGCTGTCCCTGAGTGCTGCAGGCCAGAGACAATAACACGCAGTGGGCCTCCTGGCCAGGCGTCACTAAAACACTCCTGGGCCGCACTTTGTCATCATCATGGATGCTGCCATATCGTCCACCTCCCTCTTAACTAAAGCACAGGGAGGGAGGGAGTAGGGGGAGAGAGGGAGGGAGGGCAGAGACAGTGGTAGTGAGGGATGGAGGGAAAGAGGAAAATGAGGGATAGGGAGGGAGGGAGAGGGAGATAGAGAGGGAGGGGAGAAAGAGGGAGCAAGGGAGGGAGAGACGAGGGGGACAGAGGGAGGAGAGAGAGAGGGACAGAGAGATGGAGACGAAGGGAGGGGAGAAAGTGGGCGGGAGGGAGAGAGAGAGGCTCCTAAATCTGCTTTTATAAAATCTTGCAGATGACATTTTAAAGACATACTGTTTAGATGTAAAGTTGAAATCCTCTTTCCACACAGCGGTGTTGGGAGACCCACATCTGGGACATAACACTAATCAACAGACAGGAGAATATCTCCATCATTGATCTCAACTGGTGTAATCTGCTGGTAACGGATACCGTCTGTCTTCTTCCTGCCATCTCGCACTCTCAGATGGTGGCTTTAAGTTCTGCTCTTGACAGGGACATGTCCCCGACCTGGGTACGGTCCACCATGAGGGGCCCAGGTGGGGCCCAGCTACTACCCTATGGGGCGGCATGTGGCTCAGGAGGTGGAGCTGGTCGGCTGGTAACTGGAAGGTTGCGAGCTTGATCACCGGCTCTTCCTAGCTGTGTGTCGAGGTGTCCCTGAGCAAGACGCCTCAGCCTGACTGCTCTTGATGAGCTGGCTGTCGCCCTGCGTGGTTGACTCCGCCGTCGGTGTGTGGATTTGTGCATGAATGGTTGAATATTAGGCAGTATTGTAAAGCGCTTTGAGTGGCCACTGGTTCAAAAAGCACTGTATAAATCCAGTCCATTTACCATTTACCATTTACCCTAGCCGACTACTGTACAGGCTGTTTATTCAGTTAGGTGCGGGGCTGTTGTTGTTCAGGCTGATCAGTCATATCTGGGGTGTGTAGCCAGATCATAGACATGTTTACAACTTTGTGCTTCAAATTAAGATCTGGAGCAGGTTCAATCCATTGTGCTGCTGTGTGACACACTACATCCCTTTAATGTAAAATAAAGTGTTTAAGGGCTTGTATTTCCATGAAAGAGCGATCCTCACAGAAGCAGACAACACAACGTTGGAAGTGTGTGTCCCCACGGCGGTGTTGCGTGCTCCATGCCTGGGGTTGGCCTGAGCAGCCTGTGATTGCCTGTTTGTATGTATGGCTTTGTTGTTCGTGATGGCTTCTCATTGTCGCGCTTCAAACACCTGTTGGCTGTAGCGCTCCAGATGCTCAGCCCACGAGGCCGGCGGATAGAAACGGTAGATAAAATAGAGCTGAGGCATTTTATGGCTCCCCGTTAAGGTAAAGCACGTGTTCATTGAAAAAGTGTTCCAGTAAACGCCCAGAGAACTGCAGTTTTCGGGCGTCAGTAGCTTAGGAGGTAGAGCGGGTTGACTGGTAACCGGAAGGTTGCTATTTTATCCCCGGCTCCTCCTAGCTGAGTGTCGAGTTGTCCCTGAGCGCCTCACCCTGACTGCTCCTGACGAGCTGGCTGTCGCCCTGCGTGGTTGACTCCGCCGTCGGTGTGTGAATGTGTGAATGAATTCTGTGTGTGTTGGAGGCATCAGAATGGTCTGCTTGTTTATAGACCCCTCTCCACTCCAGGGGTGCTCCTGCTCTGCTATGAATGAGTAAATGGACAAAGAGATGAAGGGATACATTACAAATGGATGAAGACATCAATGAAGAAAGGATTTATTGATTACTTGTTTAAGGATTGAATGACTGAAGAGCTGAAGGAATGAAAGGGTGAATGAATGAAGAAATTAATTAAAGGGATGACCGGCTAGGTTAATTATTGAGAGGGTGATATAAAGGATGAATGAAGGGATGAATGTTTGAATGAAGGGATTAATTATTTAATTAGTAATTTAATGAAAGGATGAATGATTGAAAACAGGGATGATTGAATAATGTAAGAAATTTAAGATAAGGAAAGCCTATTTATTTATATGTTTATTTCCTCATTTATTTTATTTCATAGCATTTCATTCATCTTATTTATTTATTTATTTATTTATTTATTCAATCTTGACTCAAATGGCTTTCTTAGAAAGAAGGGAAAATTCAATTCTCGTACAGAAGAATGAAGGAATGAATGAATGGAAGAAAAAATGAACAGCAAAGCCTCCTTCCTCTGAAATTGAATGAAAGGTGTTTATGTGTGTCATGAATATACTTATCTACATTACTCACGACTGTCCTCTGTCTCTCTCCCCTCTCTCCTGTCCCCTATCTCTCTCTCTTTCCCATGTCTCTGTCTCTGTCATCGCTCTCTCTCTCTGTCTCCACTCTCTCTCTCTCTCTCTCTCTCTCTCTCTCTCTCTCTCTCTCTCTCTCTCCCTCTGTCTCTGTCTCTGTCCTCTATCTATCTCCCCTCTCTTTCTGTCCCATTTCTCCTTCCCTGTCTGAGCAGCAGCAGCAGGAGCTGCTGGCCTTGAAGCACCAGCAGGAGCTGCTGGAGCACCAGAGGAAGATGGAGAGCCACCGGATGGAGCAGGAGATGGAGAAGCAGCAGCGGGAGCAGAAGCTGCTGCTGCTGAAGAACAAGGAGCGGGGACAAGAGAGTAGGTTCAGCGCAACCCACACTACAGTGTCCTGCATACTGTATTATACCGTATTATACCATGTAGACTAATGAGGAGCGGGGACAAGAGAGTAGGTCCACCCCCACCCACACTATAGTGCAGTGTTTTTCAACCTTTTTTGTACCACGGCACACTTCAGACAAGGAAAAAATCCCACGGCACACCAACATGTTATCAAACACGAAATTTATTTTAAAAAATAAAATAAAATACAGTAGCCTTTACATTTATTGTTCAAAGACTTAAAACTCACTCAGTGTGAAATATGGACCTGTTTAGATGCATACAAACGTGGTATCCTGGCAGAAATTGATGAGAGGCAGAGGTTGTTCCTCATCAATTGATCGCAGATGTTCTCTGTTTTTAGTCTTTATTGCAGTTAGACTTGAAAAGCCAAGCTCGCAGAGGTATGTTGTGGAGAAAGGGAGCAATGTTGAGATAGCCTTGGTTGCCACGATTGGGTATTCTTTGGCAGCAGTCAACCAAAAACTATCCAGCTGTAGGTCTGCATGGAGCAGTTTTAATGTGCGATCTTCTTTCAATTTAATTAGTTGTTCTTGCTCCTGCAATCAAATTTGTGTCTTTATCAACCACAGACCTATATGGGTCCCTGACCCAGTCAAATTAGTTGGTGTTGGCTGAGGGAAAATAAAAGGATATTTTCTCTTCAACTGATTTCAGGTGTTTTTTGATCAATTCGCACAAGGCTGAAGTGTTGACCTGTTCTTGCCATTTTTGGGCGAGGGGGAACATTTCGAGAGTGTCACCACTTTCCAAATCGCCAGAGGGAGATCCTTGAACAGAATCTGTTTGCATTTTGTCCATGCTTGAAAGAAGGTTTTCATCTCGACCTTGCATTCGCGCATTGAGTTCATTCAGATATGCAAACGTATCTGCCATGTATGCAAGCCGCTCACACCATTCATCACTTGCAAGCAGCTTTTCGTCATCAAACCTCTTCTCTTCAGTCAAAAATATTTTTAATTCCTCCCTCAATTCATATACGCGGACCAGAACTTTTCCCCGGGACAATCACCGGACCTCTGTATGGAGCAATAAGGCCTTATGCTCCGCTCTCATCTCCTCACACAAAATTGCAAACAGTCGGCTTTTCAGGGGTCTAGTTTTAATGTAGTTCACCATGCTCACAACGTTATCCAACACACTGGCCAGCTACGTTCGCAAAGTTTTGGCAACAAGTGCCTCGTGATGTAAAAAGCAACGCGTGACTACAACATTAGGGTTCTTCTGTCGAACTCTGCTCACGAAGCCTTTGATGTGCCCGACCATGGCTGCAGCGCCGTCAGTGCACACACTTACACAACTCAACCACTGAAGTCCTCCTTGTTCAAGGTACTCTGATGTGACCCGAAAGATTTCCTCTCCTGTGGTTTTATAAGATAAGATAAGATAAGATAAGATATACTTTATTCATCTCAGCAGAGAAATTTAGCTGTTCAAGCAGCCAGCATACAAACACAACACAACACAACACAACTCAACACAACATGTATACATACATATCCCACCTAAACAAAACCATGCACCCACAATACCTAGCCTAGGATAGAAAAAGTGGAATGGATGGTCCATGTGCATAAGTAGAAGTAGCTGTTACTCAGACAAACAGTACAAAATGTACTAAATACTGTACTAATACTACTAATGTACTAATACTGTACTAATGTATGTCACTGATATCTGTGGCTTCATCCAGTTGCAAAGCATATTTCTCACTATAACGTATCTTCTCCAAAACCACACTCTCTATGTCCGCAGACATATCATCAATTCATCTCGCTATGGTGTTATCTGAGATGGGGACTTTAACCACTTCTTTCTCTGCATCTGGGCCTAGAATGGCATTGACAATGGCTTTGCAGGCTGGTAATATTAATGTTTCCCCAACAGTTTGTGGCTTTTTTGATTTAGCCACAAGTTCAGCTACTAAATAGTGGCTTTCCTCATCAAAGTTGTCTGTGTCCCAGTGCTGTCATGCAAACGAACAAAATAGTCAGAAGGCTTATTTTGGAGGGATGGGTGTTTGGTTTGCAGGTGTCGCTTAAGCTTGCTAGGGTACATGGCACTGTTTGATAGCTTCTCCCCACATACTACGCACAACGTACACGGTGCAACAGGATCCCCAGTAAAGGAAAAACCAAATGACAGACGTGTCACTGTACAGCCTTGAGCTCACCGTTTTTGCTTTCTTTTGAACCCCACTTGTTGTGGGCTCATCGACTGGATTGGTTATGGGGGCACTTTGATCAGGAGTGGGTTATTTTCTTTTCAAATACTTATCCATGTTTGCGTTGCGTTACTCTCGTGTATATCAATCACACCAACAGGCATATGGGAGTATTTACGTTGCATACCACCAACAGCGTGACCAGGCACACTCGGCTCAGACTGACTTACACGGAGTAGACCAATCTATGTATTTTTTAACCAATGAAGTGAATTCACATAATTCGCACCTGTCCATCTCTCATGGCACAGCAGTGTGCCGCGACACAGTGGTTGAAAACACTGCTATAGTGTACTATATTATACTGTATTATACCATGCAGGTAGACTATACTAGATACTCGACTATAATATACCGTATTATACCATGTAGACCAGGGGTCAGCAACTGGCTGACCCGCGGGCAATAACTGGCCCGCAAGACATAATATCTGGCCTGCCAGATTATTCAGAAGTTTTTTAGAATATTGAATATCTTTATTTGTTAGCTTAAATGTAAAGGGCCAGGTACAGTGAACTTTTTTTTTCTTTCACAACCGTTTTTGAATTTAAATGTATCAAGTCCTTCTACTACTCCCGGAAGGTTAGAGACACACTCGTCACGGTCACGAGTAAGCTGCGAGGGGCTGAGCGGGAGTTATTGGAAACTATGCAATATTAAATGAAACGGAACCCCCCTCTTTACAACAACCATGGCGACCCAACATTACATATTTTTCTGTGATACTGCACGCAGAGAAAGGCAGGAGCTGTTGATAAAAGTCCACAAAAGATTTAAGATGTCGAGCTCTGAGACTTTGCTGTTTAACGCAAGTAGAGTCTCTGATGAGGCTACTTCGCCTACAGCTCTTCTAAAGGTGAGTAGGCTAGGAACGGAGGTTTGTGTGTGTGCCAGTCAGTCAGCATCCGTCATGGTGTGTGTGTATATGTGCGTGTGCAGTCAATCAGCACCCGCCGTGATGTGTGTGTGTGTGTGTGTGTGTGTGTGTGTGTGTGTGTGTGTGTGCAGTCAGTCAGCACCCGCCGTGGTGTGTGTGTGTGGGTGTTGTGTTGTGTTGTGTGAAGTGTTTTAAGAATGGTTGGCTGCTTTTTTAGCTGCGCACTACTGCCCTCTCTCTCCAGCATAAGGCCTTTCTACACTGCCAAGCCGGTTCGGTCGAGGCTTGGCACGCCCGGCGATTTCACCGTCTTATCCCAAGTGTCCTGTGTAAAACCGAGGGGGTAAAATCCACCGTTCGTCACGGAGCGGGCTTTCTTGGTTTACTGGAGATGGTGGGGCTGCACACGGAGTCTAGACCTCTTTAGAATAATTTGCATATTCCGAATGTTTTTATTTTATTATGAATGAAGACACCCGCATGCAGGAATGACTTCACACCTGAGTGTAGGCTACAAACACGATAACTATTTACAAGTGCAAAAACGCCAACATATTCTTTATTTTGCTGACCACTTGTTTTTTATCCCGACAAAAGGCTCATATGGACAGTTCCTCTGCGTCTCTCTCGTAGATCGCACCATCTTTCACCGTCTTTGTTTAATACGACTGCATCACCTTCCCTCACATGATCAGCAGCTCGCGGATTTCACTTTATCTTTAGTTGGAACTGCTCATGTTGATATCGCTGCGTTGTCTCTGTGGTGACAGTGCGGTAACCTCTACCCAAGCCCGAAAAATTGGCCCGAGGGCAAACTTAGTTGCCGACCCCTGATGTAGACTATACTAGATACTCTACTATATTGTACCGTAGTATACTATGTAGACTATACTAGATACTCGACTATATTATAAGCCATGTAGACTATACTAGACTGTACTAAACAGATGATGCTGCTGCTGAAGAACAAGGAGCGAAGAAAAGAGAGTATGTCCTCAAACACACACACACGCACACACACACACACAAAACACACGCACACACAGACGCACACACACAAACGTATGACATATGCCAACACAAATAATTTAACTGTCATCTCTTTTTCCTAAACATGATGAACTGACGAACTGTCAGCTAATGAGAGTTGGGGTTTTAGTTTGTACCGTGCGCAAGAAGTGTATGTGTGCAAGTGTATTGTAGCATGTGCATGTGTTGTGGTTTGTGCGGCATGCATGTTTTGAGTGTGAAAGTGTTACATGAGTGCGCACATGTGAGCGTTTGCAAGTTCTTCAAGGATATTTTCCAACGGCGTCCCATAGAGGCTGCTGAATGATCCCTCTGCCCTTGGCTGCTGGCCCCAATCTCTCTCTCGATCGCGCTCTTTTTTTTTCTCTCTCTCTCTCTGTCTCTCTCTCTCTCTCTCTCTCTCTCTCTCTCTCGGGCCGGTAGACCTAGGCTGAACACTTAGGGTCTGTGTGTGTGTGTGTTTTGTGTGTGTGTGTTTGGGTGTGTGTCTGTTGCCTCTCTCCGTCAATGTTACGTTGTCCACATCTTTAATGCACCATTGTCCCCGGGCGACAGGGTTACGTTTTGTCAACCTCCGATGATGTCATCGTCGTGGGGCCCTGTCTCGCCTGTCCCTGTCTCACATGTCCCTGTCTCACCTGTGTCCCTCTCCAGGTGCGGTGGCAAGCACCGAGGTGAAGATGCGTCTGCAGGAGTTCGTCCTGAACAAGAAGAAAGCCCTGGCCCAGCGCAGCATCAACCAGGGAGGAATCCCCAACGATGCCCCCTACTGGTACCGGTGAGAGTAACACTGCTTTAAATATCATGCCATACCTTTTAAGGTTCATAATTGCATTTGGGGGTACTACTAGAATAGGGTTACGTGCCTGTATGTTAGAAATAACCCTTATTATTCTCACAGTGTAGTCTGGCTATTTCAAGACCAAGCTCAATCGTAGATTGCACGTTGGTCTGGGGAAGCTGCTGTCATTTTCTTCAGCAGAAGAGGCGTGATCAACGGGCCTAGTTCAACTGACTCTGTACGCGATTGGCTGCTTGCTGTCGCTTCCCTGTCGTCATTGTGTTAAACAAGCCAATTGCACGCCAAGGGGAAAAGCCAGCTTGGTGATTGGCTCCCGCAAAAACTTATCGGAAGCAGAAAGAAATGTATTGCTCTTCTCCAGACCCTTGTGCAGGGCGAACTCAAATCGCACGCAGAATTCGCGGTGCTACCCAGTCTACTCACAGTGCTCATTTCAGTAAAACCAATTTCAGCGTCTTTCAAAAACGGTCTGATTTGTTTCATGGCGCTTTAAGGCCCACCTCCCGGTTAGCCCAGTCTGCTGTGATTGGTCAGCACGACCACTCTGTTGTGATTGGTCGAACGTTCACAAGTCGAAAAAGCATGATATCACCACTTTAACCCTTTTCACCACCAGAACCTAGTGTACTGTACTAAGAGGGTCTGCCCCCTACTGGTACCACTGAGAGAAACACTCCTTTATGTGATACTTTCAAGTAGGCATTTATAGAATAACTATCTTCCAAACTTGAAAATAATGACGATCGAAACGTAGGTATGCAAAAGCACTAGTTCAGTGTTGTTTCTCGTATGCTTGGTAGTGAATGAAAAAGTGCAAAAATAAGAATGCAAATCCCTGGTGTAATACACCAGGAAGAGGAGCTGATCTAAACACATAATAGCGTTGGGGGGACTCACCAGTTCTGAGTGTGTTCTGCTTGTGTTTCCCTCCAGGAAAACCCAGCACAGTTCTCTGGACCAGAGCTCGCCCCCCCAGACGGGCCTGTCTCCCTACAACCACCCCGTCCTGGGGGTGTACAACCCCCGAGACGACTTCCCCCTGCGCAAGACCGGTAGGCCGCGGGGACCCCACTCACACACATACACACACGTACGCACGCACAAACACACATGCACACACACAGATGCACTACGACAAACACACACAGATGCACACAAACAAACATACACACACAGACACAGATGCACATAAACACAAACACAGACACACACAAAGATACACATAAACACTAACACACACACTCCCACAGATGCACATAAACACACACACACAAACACACAGATGCCCGTAAACATTAACACACACGTGCACATAAACACACACATACATAAACAAATATGCACACACCCACATACTTCAACCCTTACACACAAACACACACACATGCACAAACCCATGCACATAACAACTAATGCACACATACACAGAAACAGGCACACACATACACACCCATACACACACACATGCATACGCACTTGAACACCCATGCATCTATCTTTACACACATCACATGTGACACAACACACATTAGTCTACCTGATTCCAAATATGGTCATGCACTAAACTCACTCACACACACCCATGCTTGAGTGTGGGTGTGTGTGTTTGTCAGTGTGTTTTTTTGGGAGAATTGTACCTCATAACCGATTCTCTACACACCTCCTCTCAGTAGTCACGTTTCCATCAAAAAGGTGAAGCGAATTTTCAGAAAAGAAATTCGAATTAGGTGCGTTTCCATCAAGTGGTTGGAGCGGAAAACTACACACATTCCAGGGCTTGTCGTATCCTTTTGATAACATCATCTCTTAGGTCCTGATATATAGTGGAATTGCGTTGTTTTCCATCTAAAATAGCTGTAATGTTTTTTTCTTCGATGAGAGCAAGGAAAAGTTTTACCTCTTCAGCGGTCCACAACAGAGATGTGGACTCGAGTCACATGGCTTGGACTCGAGTCATGATTTTGATGACTTCAGACTCGACTTGACAAAATTACGCATGACTTGCGACTCGACTTAGACTTGACTGCTATTGACTTGAGATTTGACTCAGACTTTGCCTCTTTGACTTGTAATGACTCGACATGTCTTGAGTCAAAAACATTTATTGTTTTAGATATCTAACCTATTTCCCGCCTAGAGGGCTAGACACCCAAGACGCATTCACTTCCGTGAAGATGAAAGAAAAAACAGCGAGCGAAGACAAATCTACACTTCAATAATATCAAAACGAAATTTCGATATTGTTTATACTTTATTCAGAATAACAGTTTTAGTTTCATATCAGCTGCGTTTTGAGTTGGTCCCATTGAAGCCTCTGACACTTAGGACATTGTAACTAACTCATTGTTCAACCATTTACCTTTGTTCAAAAAATATAACAAATCTACACACTCGTATCTTCAATAATATCTAAACTGAATTTCGATATCATTTATGCTTTCTTCAGAATTTTAACACCGTTTAAGTTTCATATTGGCTTTGTTTCAGTTGGTCTCATTGATTTACGTTGACGCTGGAGGTGAGGACGTTCAGCAGTGTTGCCAGATTGGGCGTTTTTTACCGACCTATTGGCCTACTTTTAAAAACATAAGATTTAAGCGCATGCGCATATCATAACACATTTGAAGACAGAAACAATGAACAAATTATAACTGTATTGATAAGAAATGACTGTACATTGCAGTGATATTTTGAAATTATGATCAACAGCCTAATAATGAAATTATTAAGTAAAAATACATGGTGACTTGTTCAAGACTTGAAAAAGTTTGGGACTTGGACTTGGACTCCACTTGGCTTTGGTGTGACTTTGACTTGGACTCGACTTGGCTTTGGTGTGACTTTGACTTGGACTCGACTTGCCTTTCCCTGTCTTGACTTGGGACTCGACTCGGACTTGAATGCTAAGACTTGGGACTTGCTTGGGACTTGCCAAACAGTGACTTTGTCCCATCTCTGGTCCACGCGTATCTATTATTCACATTGGCCATCAGTTCCATGGACGTATTTAAAGGATACATTGTACATATTTATAATTCGAAATTCGTTGCAGCCTTTATACCACAGATACTCCAGGGTCTATAGCATATAACCGCATTTTCTGATTACAGTTTAATGCATTTTCCACAATGTACCAGCTCTCGTTTTGAAGGCTGAACAGACAATTTGACTGGAATTACTTAGTAGGTATCCATATATCAGGGATTAATGGACATGGTATAATTAAAGGATATGCAAACATAGACATCTTATATCATACAGTGGGGCAAAAAAGTATTTAGTCAGCCACCAATTGTGCAAGTTCTCCCACTTAAAAAGACGAGAGAGGCCTGTAATTTTCATCATTGGTAAACCTCAGCTATGAGAGACAAAATGAAAAAGAAAAATCCAGAAAATCACATTGTCTGATTTTTTAAGAATTTATTTGCAAATTATGGTGGAAAATAAGTATTTGGTCACCTACAAACCAGCAAGATTTCTGGCTGTCACAGACCTGTAACTTCTTCTTTAAGAGGCTCCTCTGTCCTCCACTTGTTACCTGTATTAATGGCACCTGTTTGAACTCCTTATCAGTATAAAAGACACCTGTCCACAACCTCAAACAGTCACACTCCAAACTCCACTATGACCAAGACCAAAGAGCTGTCAAAGGACACCAGAAACACAATTGTAGACCTGCACCAGGCTGGGAAGTCTGAATCTGCAATAGGTAAGCAGCTTGGTGTGAAGAAATCAACTGTGGGAGCAATTATTAGGAAATGGAATACATACAAGACCACTGATAATCTCCCTCGATCTGGGGCTCCACGCAAGATCTCACCCTGTAGGGTCAAAATGATCACAAGAACGGTGAACAAAAATCCCAGAACCACATGGGGGGACCTAGTGAATGACCTCCAGAGAGCTGGGACCAAAGTAACAAAGGCTACCAATACCAGCAGCAGTGTGTGAAAACCTTGTAAAGACTTACAGAAAACGTTTGACCTCTGTCATTGCCAACAAAGGGCATGTAACAAAGTATTGAGATGACCTTTGGTTATTGACCAAATACTTATTTTCCACCATAATTTGCAAATAAATTCTTTAAAAATCAGACAATGTGATTTTCTAGATTTTTTTTTTTCATTTTGTCTCTCATAGCTGAGGTATACCTATGATGAAAATTACAGGCCTCTCTCATCTTTTTAAGTGGGAGAACTTGCACAATTGGAGGCTGACTAAATACTTTTTGCCCCACTGTATATATATGATATAGGATGTCTTTGTATACAAACAATTAAAAATATATATATATATTGACGCTACAAGTAGATGTCGGCAGGGTTGCTATGGCCGGTCGTTATGTGGAAATCGGAAGGACGTCAGTCCTGTGTGTTCAATGTTCGCTACGTCACAGCTGTTTCGAAAAGTGTGTTTCCATCTCCCATTTTGCGCATTTACTCTCTTTCACATTTCTCAAATACCACCTCAAGCGAGCGGATAAACTTTTTTGCGATTTAGAGGATTTTTATGCAAATTTTGGTGTTTCCATCACTGTTTACTGATTCAATACTTCAAAATCTGCATGAAATCAGGGGGATGGAAACGCAGCTAGTGTCTCTCGCTCTCTCTCTCTCTCGCTCTCTCTCTCTCTCTCTCTCTCTCACTCTCTTTCTCTCTCTCTCGCTCTCTCTCGCTCTGTCTCTCTCTCTGTCTGTCTCTCCATGTTCATTAATGAGCCCTTTACGTTTTTCACGCTTCCTAAGTAGGGCATCTATCCATAGAGTGGTGCAATGCACACACACACACACACTCACTCACACACACAACATTAAATACATTTGTTGTGTTGCTCTTTTCAAATGAAGCCCCCCTCCTCTCCCTCTATAGTGGGCCCTTGTTTTGATTTATGCCCCCCCCCCCACACACTTTATCCAGATATACTTCAACACAGTCTAGTTTGATGTTCCTTCATAGTTTATGACCCTTGGTCACCTAGCAGCCATCTGGGTTCCAGAGGCCGGCCGGGTGGTGGGGAGGGAAGGCATAATTCCAGAGGCATGTTGGTCTGCGCCTGTAGGTTCCAGATGAATTGCATTATGCAATTAGACCACCCCCTATCCCTGAACGGGATTGGTGACATGATGAGCTGACGGATCCCAGCTGTCAGTTAATGAGAGTTGGGGTTTATTTTTGTACCGTGCGCAAGAAGTGTGTGTGTGCAAGAGTAATGTAGCATGTGCAAGTGGTGTGGTTTGTGCGGCATGCATGTTTTGAGTGTAAAAGTGTTAAATGTGTGCGATGACCTCATGACACGATTCTCTACACACCTCCTCAGTGTCTCTCTCTCTCTCTCTCTCTCTCTCTCTCTCTCTCTCTTTCTCTCTCCCTCTCTCTCTGTCTCTCTCTCTGTCTGTCTGTCCATGTCCTATCCCTGAACGTGATTGGTTACAATGCTGCCGGACAAGTCCAAACCTTTCTGGAAGTGCTTGGACGGTTTCTTTCATTGCCTGACGGCATCCTGTGTTCCTGTGATCCTGTCGTCCTGTGAGCCTGTGATCCTGTGATCCTGTGGTCCTGTGATCCTGTGATCCTGTGAGGGCCAGGGTCCGAGTCGTAGCAGAAGTAGCAGAAACACGCTGTCGGTTCGGTTTTTCTCCCAATAGACTAGAACTAAAAGTGTGTTTCCCTTGGGATACTATGAGCGGTTTCAAAGCCGGGTTATTTTTATGCCTACAGTTGGGAGTAGATGACATTGAACCGAACTGACAATTGTTGAACAGTGTTGCAGCCGCAGAGAGGTGGGACAGAGGTGAAAACCGATTTGGAAAAAGGACAGGCATGAATACAGTTGAATCATACAAGTCCTTCATCACACTCCATTGAAAGTATGAGCACTCGCCGGGGGGCCGTCATGGTGGTCAAGTAGCCCTCTCTCTACAGCTATCGGATCACTCTAGGTCAACAGGATTGTTGTTAATTGAACATGAGGATTTTAATTAGGATCATTGATCTCTCTCTTGTATTGCAGTTTAATTTATCTCCTCTCTCTTTACCACAACCCTCTCTGTCTCTGTCCCTCTCTTTTTCTCTTTCTCCCCACCGCCCCCTCTCCACCCACTCTCCTCCATCTGCCTCCCTCTTCGCCCCTCATCTCTCTCTCTCCATCCATTTCCTCTCTCCTCCCATGCCTCCCCCACTCTCTCCTTCTCCCTTTCTTTCTCTCTCCTTCCCCATCTCTTTCTCTCACACTCTCCCCCTGCACTCTCGGTGCTCACTCCCTACTCCCGTTCTCTCTTCTCTCTTCCTCTCTCTCCCTTCCATCTTCCTCAATCTCTCTCTTCCCCACTCTCTCTCTCTCTCTCTCCCTCCGAATGAAATGTATGTGTCCTTTCAATATGCGTAACCCAACAGGAAAACGATGACGAAGTGTAACAAGAGAGCGACATGTCAATGTCACCTTTACATATATTGGCACACGACACAAACCTGAGCTGCTGCTGCCTAGGAAACCCTTGTTGAAGCTATCATGGGTCCATCTGTGAGCTCTGTGTCCCCACACACCTCAGGGTCTCCGTCCCCACACACCTCATGCTCTCTGTCCTCACACACCTCAAGGTCTGTGTCCCCACACACCTCATGCTCTCTTTCCCCACGCTCAGGGTCTATTGATGCTTTCACAGATAGGATGTTTGTTCTCAGGAACACACCTTCAATTCTTTACAATTTTAGTTGAAATCCAATCACAGCTTTGCGCATGACTAAGTTGTTTTAGTTATCCATTTGCATTAGCGGAAAAAAAAAGCAGCTGTTTGTGTTGGGTTGCTGTTATATGTGATCATAGATGCATTGTGAGTTATATTTATTTTTACACCTAGTGTAGCTTATCAAAATGTCTGAGATGTCTCCCTGAGAGGTTACCTGTTGACCGTCGTCCATCAACTCCGTCCATCTGTCTCTGTCTGTTAGCGTCTCTGTCCTCCACCCCTCTCTCAGAAATGAGGTCTGGCAGACTGAGAGATGAGTAGGGAGTCTCCATCGCACCCTCTTTTCCTAATGCTCTGAAGATAGAGATCAAGAAGCTCTCTGAACCACAACAAACAACCGCATCATCCGTCAAACAGCAACAACTACATCATATATATATGTATATATATATATATATATACATATATATATATATATATATATATATATATATATAGTATATTCACTGTTGAATGATGACCAATTTGCCCAAGAACCTCCGCCTGCCCTGCTGAGGTTATTGAGTGTAGACAATGCATCAACTACACCAATGCTAAATGTCTCTCTCTCTTTCGCTCTCTCACTCTCTCTCTCTCAATCTCTCTCTCTTTCTCTCTCTCTCTCTCTCTCTCTCTCTCTCTCTCTCTCTCTCTCTCTCTCTCTCTCTCTCTGTCTCTCGCCCAGCATCGGAGCCCAACCTGAAGCTACGTTCCAGGCTGAAGCAGAAGGTGAGTGAGAGGCGGAGCAGCCCGCTCCTCCGGCGCCGCGACAGCCCCATCACCGCCGCCAAGAAACGCTCGCTGGATATGGCAGGCAAGCACACACAAACTCACACACACATGCACACACACGCGCACACTTGCACAAGCAAACACTCGCACCTATGCTCAACACACACACATACACACAGGCACAGACACACACACGTACACACACACGTACACACACACACACCCACACACACACACACACACACACACCAGCACACACCAGCACACACCAGCACACACTCCCACTCAGATCTGATCTGTATGCTGAATGCCTCTTACTTTCATTTAGTATTTATAATGTACTAGAATCTGAGAGCCTTCGGATCTTTTCTTTTGCATTTTGTAATAACTTCAGTTCAGAACTGTGTAACTAAATGTGTGTTTCTGTGCGTTTTTATATGTGTATGTGTGTAAATGTGTGTGTGTGTGTATCTGTGTGTATGTCTGTGTGTTTCTACATGTGTGTGTGTGTGTGTGAGTGCGTTTGTATGTCCATGTGTGTGTGGATGTGTGTTTCTACCTCTGTGCGTTTCTACATGTGTGTTTAGACTCTGTTTGTAGCAGTGCTCCCGGCTCTGGCCCCAGCTCCCCGAACAACAACAGCTCCTCTAATATCCCCAACGAGAACGGCATTGCTGTGTGCTCCAGCGCCGAGGTAAGACACACACACACACACACACACACACACACACACACACACACACACACACACACACACACACACACACACACACACACACACACACACACACACACACACAAACATCCCAACACACTGTGGCGACCCAGCCCCAGCAATGTCTCTATTTCTCAAGAATTACCAAACACTCAGGTCCGTTCAAAGCCAAAAGAGGCATTTATTCAATGAATAACAGAAAACGCGTGGGTCGGTGCCCAACGCGGGATAAACGAAAATAATACTAATGGCTCCGTGAGCCATGGTAATGTCAATGTGATTGTCTCTCCGGCTGGGCCAGTCTTGTCCCTGGAGAGGGAGGTCGCTCCCGTATGGAACGCTGTGCCGGCCAGGCGTTCCTCATCGGCGAACGTAGTCTGTGTGTACGGGCTCCCTCGGGAACGCTGGGGAAAGGTCCACGACCCGTCCGTATCGGGTCCTGGAGGTTCCCTGGTTCTCTCGTGCTCCCAGTTCTCCTTCCTAAGAGAACCTGTCACAGCCTTTTAAAAGGTACCTGTTCTTCCTCGTCCTCCACAGGTGCTCCATTGCGCCGATTAGGGTGACGCAATGGACGCTCTCTGGCTCCGACTGGTGGATATCGGCGGTATACGCCATCCACCATCTCTCCCTCGAGGGTTTGGGACCGGGTTGCCACACTCCTCCACTGCTGGTTGAAGCCTTGGGTTGTCTCTGACCGACCAGAGACAAGCATCTTGGCGGGACAGAGCGTCAGCGTTGGCGTGTTCCCTGCCCGGCCTGTGGTCCACCTGAAACCTAAAATCCTGTAGGGCCAGGAACCACCTCGTCACCCGTGCATTAGTGTCCTTCGCACTGGCTATCCACTTGAGTGGTGCATGGTCGCTGACCAGTGTGAACTCCCGGCCCAGGAGGTAGTCTCTTAGCTTGTCTAGGGCCCATTTGATGGCCAGGGGCTCCTTCTCCATGGTGGAGTAGTTCTTTTTGTTGGAGTTTCCTACTAATGTAGGTTACCGGGTGTTCCTCTCCCACCCGGACCTGTGAGAGTACCGCTCCCAGTCCCACTTCGGACGTTTCGGTGTGGACTATTTAGGGGCAGAGAGAAATCAGGTATTATCAGGACGGGCTCTGAGCAGAGGGCTCATCTAAGGGTACCGAATGCTCTCTCTGCTGCCTCCGACCACGTTACCCGGTCTGGCAGGGCCTTCCGGGTCATATCATTCAGGGGGCTGGCCAGAGTGGCGAAGCCGGGGATAAACCCTTGGTGGTACCCTACCAGACCAAGAAACAATTTAACCTGTTTTTTGGATCTGGGGCGGGGCCAGTCCCGGATGGCTGCGACCTTGCTCTCCTGGGGTCGGACGTTCCCCCGTCCTACTTGATACTCCAGGTATGACGTCTCCTCCAGACCCAGTTGGCGGGGCTGGCTGTGAGTCCGGCCCTCCTCAACTCCGCCAGGACTGCCCGCAGCTGTCGGAAGTGGACATCCCAGCTGGCGCTGTGGATAATAACGTTGTCTATATAGGCTGCTGCGTACGCCTGGTGAGGCCGAAGGAGCTGGTCCATCATCCTCTGGAACGTGGCGGGTGCTCCATGGACGCCGAATGGGAGGACCGTATATTGGTATATACCCCCCGGGGTCGCAAACGCCGTTTTTTCCCAAGCGGTTCTCGTGAGCGGCACCTGCCAGTACCCCTAGGTGAGGTCCAGGGTAGTGAGGAAGCGGGCGGGACCGAGCCACTCAATCAGTTCGTCAACGCAGGGCATGGGGTAGGCGTCAAAGTCTGAGTCCTCATTGAGACTCCGGAAGTCATTGCAGAATCTAAAAGTCCCATCGGGTTTGAAGAACAGCACGACAGGGCTAGACCAGGCACTGCTTGACTCCTCGATGACTCGGAGCTGGAGCATTCTGGCGACCTCCTCCCGGATGGCGTTCCTACGGGCTTCCCGGGACCTGGTAGGGGGGAACGCCGTAACGCCTGGCGCCGTCTTGATGTCTTGTTGTGTGACCCTGGTCCTCCCGGGTACTTCTGAAAAGACATCCTGGTGCTGTAGGATGACTTCCTCGAGGTCTTGCTTCTGGGCTGGGCTGAGGTCTTCTCCCACGGGGTACCACCAGTATGTTGCGTCGGGCGGCCAGAACCAGGGGTGTCGGTGCCGGTGGGGTAGCTCCCGTCCGCCACTGCTTCAGCAGGTTGACGTGATAGAGTTGGGTGGGTTTGCGTCTCCCGGGCTGCCGTACCCTGTAGTTCACCTCCCCCACCCTGTTGACCACCTCGTAGGGCCCCTGCCACTTGGCCAAGAACTTGCACTCTGCCGTTGGTATGAGGACCAGGACCAGGTCGCCGGGCCGAAATATGTGCAGCTGGGCTCCCCGGTTGTAGACCCCGGCTTGAGCTTGCTGGGCCTGTTGGAGATGGTCCCGGACGATGGGCCAGACCTGCGCCATGCAGTCCCGCACCTGCCTCCTGTCCACCATAGTGCGATGAGGGGATGGCCGACTCTCCCACGCCTCCTTGGCGAGGTCGAGGAGTCCCCTTGGTCTTCTCCCATACAGCAGCTCAAAGGGGGAGAAACCCGTGGAGGCTTGGGGCACTTCACGGATTGTGAACAGGACGTGGGGCAGGAGCTGGTCCCAATTCTTCCCGTCGGTGTCCATGGCCTTCTTGAGCATTTGTTTTAGGGTCTTGTTGAAACGTTCCACAAGCCCGTCTGTCTGGGGCTGGTACACCGATGTCCAGAGATGCTTTACCTGGAGGAGGCTAAGCAGTTCCTTCATTACCCGTGACATGAAACAAGACCCCTGGTCTGTGAGTACCTCCCTGGCTATCCCTACCCGACTGAACAGGAGCATAAGCTCCTTAGCGACCGCCTTGGCGGTGGCGGCGCGGAGTGGTAGGGCTTTCGGATACCTGGTAGCGTAGTGCACTAATACTAAAATGTACCTATGTCCCCGACTGGTCTTCGGGAGAGGCCCGACAATGTCCAGAGCTAACCGGTCGAACGGTACTTCGATAATGGGCATGGGTATTAAAGGGTGCCGAACCGAGGGTCTCGGGGCAGTACGCTGACAGTAGGGGCATGTCTGACAGTACTGAACATCGTCTTTTTTCACCCCGGGCCAATAAAAACGGTCTAAAATCTGGTCCCTGGTTTTGTCCATGCCTAAGTGGGCTCCTAACAGATGGGAGTGTGCCATAAACAGTACTTTGCTGTTATAAGGTCGGGGTACCACCAGTTGCTCGGTCAGTACCCCCCCCTCTCTACTCAATACAGCAGACCCCCCCCTGGTGCTGAAGTGAGGGTGTGGCAAGCAAATCACAGACTCCCTCGCTTGGCCGTCGTGGGCGAGTACGTGACTCCAGGCGTGCTTCAAGACGTCTGGGCTGGGCACTGGCGAACTGTCCGGGTCGATCTGTTCCTCTCCCCCCTCCCCCCCCCATCGGAAAAAAATCTGAAAACGCGGTGAGAGGGGAGCTCTCAGCTTCTCCTGGTGGGCCGGTCTGCTCGGTAGCCGTCAGGGTATCCAGAGTGTCCAGGGGTGGCCCTGTGGGTCCCGCTCAGGGGGTTCCTCCCGTTGAGTGGCCTGGGGTACCCGGTGGGGTGGGGCCATCTCCCTCGGGTCCTTCGTCCTCGGCAGACGATTCTGCTGGGGTCGAGTGAACCACCCAAGCCCCATAAGCGGGTCTGCCTGTTCGTCCGTGCCGTCGTGGCGGGTCTCGCGGTGGTCGGTAACCTGGTTCGGGGTTCAACAGTCTGTGGAATATGGGGCAGTCCCTCCCAATTAGTAGGGGTACGGGGAGGTGGGGCACGATCCCGGCCCGTGCCGTAAACACCCCTCTGCGGCTGCGGCGGCAGCTCCATCGGGGTTCTGCATTGGCGGCTGGGTTGGTAATCCTGAGTAGTCCGTAGCGTGGTCAGAGTGCCTGCATTCTGCAAGGAATGTCTCTATTTCTCAGGAATTACCAAACGCCCAGGTCTGTTCAAAGCCAAAAGAGGCATTTATTTAATGAATAACAGAAAACGCGTGGGTCGGTGCCCAACGCGGGATAAACGAATATAATGCTAATGGCTCCGTGAGCCATTGTAATGTCAATGCGATTGTCTCTCCAGCCGGGCCGGTCTTGTCCCTGGAGAGGGAGGTCGCTCCTGTCTGGAACACTGTGCCGGCGGGGCGTTCCTCGTCTGTGAACGTAGTCCGTGTGTACGGGCTCCCTTGGGAACGCTGGGGATGGTTCGCTAGACCCCCTTGACGACCCGTCCGTATCGGGTCCTGGAGGTTTCCTGGTTTTCTCATGTTCCCAGTTCTCCTCCCTAAGAGAACCTGTCACAGCCTTTTGAACGGTACCTGTTCTTCCTCGTCCTCCGCCACAGGTGTTCTCCATTGCGCCGTTTAGGGTGACGCAATGGACACTCTCTGGCTCCGTCTGGTGGATATCGGCGGTATACGCCATCCCCACCTCTCTTTGGGACCGAGTTGCCACAACACACACACACGCACACACACACACACCGGACACACACACTCACACACACACACACACAAACCCCCCCGCCCGCTCACACGCACACACACACACACACACCAGACACACAAACGCACACCATCAAACCAACACGCACGCACATACGCACACACACACACACACACACCCAGCTCTTTCCATATCTCCATATATTCAATCTCTTTAAATTTGCCCGCATTGCTAAATCGGTATTCATCCCAAGCCGACAGTGTGTGTCCATCAACACAGTCCCTCTAGCCTCGCACCCATACCACACTTCCATATTTAAGCTACTAGTGTCCCATTAGCCTGGATGCTAAATAATGCTATTGCTAAGGAGATATCCCATTAATATTCATGCTAGTGAGTTCAGATGTATTATTGAGGAGCAGGAGAAGGGATTAGGGGATCGTCTTGCTCCAGGACGCCTGGAGCAACAGCATTAAGTGGGATAGAACCAGAAACCTTCCGGCGGGGGGGTCTGACACCAGTGTTGCCAGATTTCCCGCCCAATCTGGCAACCAACAAGATGCCAGATGGGGCAAGATTTCTGGCCCAATCTGGCAACAATGTCCGACACCCTAACCCCTTGCCTGCCCCCCCCAGGTGTCCTTGGCCGGGCGGCTGAGCAGCAGCAGTGCAGACGGGGGCTCCCTCAGCCAGCTGTCCCTCTACACCTCCCCCTCCCTGCCAAACATCACCCTGGGCCTGCCCGCCACCGCCACGCCCAGTCCCGCCGCCAACGTAAGGAGGGAGTGGTTCACGTTAAGAGCTGAGGCCTGGTCTGTCCGTCTGTCCATCTGTCTGTCTGTCTGTCTGTCCATCTGTCTGTCTCTCTGACGGTCCATCAGTCTGTCTGTCTGGCTCTCTGTCAGTCCATCGGTCTGTCTTTCCTTCTGTCTCTCTGTCAGTCCATCTGTCTCTGTCTGTCTATCAGTCCATCGGTCTGTCTGTCTGTCAGTCCATCTGTCTCTCTGTCAGTCCATCGGTCTGTCTGTCAGTCCATCGGTCTATTTGTCTTTCTCTCTGTCAGTCCATCGGTCTGTCTCTCTGTCAGTCCATCGGTCTGTCTGTTTGTCTGTCCCCCTCGCAGCTAACCCTTCAATCCCCCCCCCCCCCCCCCAGGTTACCTCGTCTCCGCAGGACGGGGGAGGTCTGCAGCCGGCGCTGTCCCTGAGCCCCCCCTTCCTGTCCGGTGCCCACCTGACCCCCTACATGACGGAGGCCGGCTCCGGGGCCCACAGTCCCCTGCTGCAGCACATGGTCCTCATGGAGCAGGGTCCCCCCCAGAGCCCCCTGCTGACAGGTACCAGAGCCATTAGCGTGATGCCCTCTGTGTGTTAGCGTGATGCTCTCTGTTTGTTAGCGTGATGCTCTCTGTGTGTTAGCTTGATGCTCTCTGTGTGTTAGCGTGATGCTCTCTGTTTGTTAGCGTGATGCTCTCTGTGTGTTAGCTTGATGCTCTCTGTGTGTTAGCGTGATGCTCTCTGTTTGTTAGCGTGATGCTCTCTGTTTGTTAGCGTGATGCTCTCTGTGTGTTAGTGTGATGCTCTCCGTGTGTTAGCGTGATGCTCTCTGTGTGTTAGTGTGATGCTCTGTGTGTTAGCGTGATGCTCTCTCTGCGTTAGCGTGATGCTCTCTGTGTGCTAGCGTGATGCTCTCTGTGTGTTAGCGTGAGGCTCTCTTTGTGTTAGCGTGATGCTCTCTGTGTTAGCGTGATGCTCTCTGTGCGTTAGCATGATGCTCTCTGTGTGCTAGCGTGATGCTCTCTGTGTGTTAGCGTGATGCTCTCTGTGTGTAAGCGTGATGCTCTATGTGTGTTAGGTGATTGAATCGGTCCAAATTGGAATCAAGTGTTCATGTAGTCCAGAGAAATCAGTTAATTTAGATAATAATTAGGGTGTGCTCTTCTGCACAATGGGCATGGGGGTCGTTTGGACGGGTCAGTGGACACAGCAAACAAACAAAATCCCAGGGAAGACGTTTCTCTAAAAAAAGATTAACACAAAATCAGGTTCTGTTAATTAAAAATATGACCACACGTATGCAACTTGTCAGGTGACTAACACACACACACACAGACAACACCCCCCCCCCCCCCCCCCCCCCCCCCCCCCCCACCCCGGATGCGCTCATTAGCTCAGCTAACGAGCGGTGGTTGGTATGTCAGCGCTGGCGGCGGGGGGACAGAGGAGTGTGTGACACCCATTCAGTGGCTGTCAGCACTCGTTAGCCCACCGCCAATCACAGCGCCTGGGCTATTTTTGGACTGATGAACTGTGTGTGTGTGTGTGTGTGTGTGTGTGTGTGTGTGTGTGGTACGTGCGTGCACATGACAATCCCAACTCATCCATTGGGATGAGCCTTTCATTTTGCTGTGATGGTTTAGTGTTGAAGTGTTCTTTGTGTTGTGTAGCGTAGTGGGTGAGTGAGTACTGTGTTGTTCTTAACGTTGGCTGACTGTAGGGTAAGGGCACCGTTAAGGAAGTTCTGAAACACCGTTTTCATAACACCACCTCCTTTCATTGGGTTGAAATCAATTAAACTGCCTGTCTCCTATCTCCACTTCCCTCCACCACTCCCTCTCTCCCGTCTCCACCTCACACCCTTTCCCCCTCCTCCCCTTCTACCCCTCCTCCTCTCTCTCCTCTCCCTTCTCCCCTCCCTCCCTTTTTCCCATCTCCACCTCACACCCTTTTCCCCTCTTCCCTTCTTCCCCCTCCTCCTCCTCCTCTCCCTCCTCCCCCTCCTCCTTTCCTCTCCCTCCTCCCCCTCCCTCCCCCCCCCCAGGCCTCTCCATCCCGGCGGCCTCCATGTCTAAGCTCCAGCGGCAGCACCGGCCCCTGGGGCGGACCCAGTCGGCCCCCCTGCCCCAGGGCAGCGGGGCCCCTTCCAACCACGCCCCCGGCCACGCCCCCAGCCACGCCCAGGTGCTGGCCCTGCAGCAGCTGGTGGTGCAGCAGCAGCACCAGCAGTTCCTGGAGAAACACAAGCAGCAGTTCCAGCACCAGCAGCTCCACCTCAACAAGGTGGAGCGGGTGGGGGTCGGAGCGTGTGTGTGTGTGTGTGTGTGTGTGTGTGTGTGTGTCTGTCTGTGGCTGTGTGTGTGTGTGTGTGTGTGTGTGTGTGTGTGTGTGTGTTTGTTTGTGTGAGAGTTTTTGTGTACGTGTGTGCGTGTGTGTTTGCATGTGTGCGTGTCTGCATGTGTGCGTGTGTCAGCAAAGACACCTTGACTCTGTTAAGGTGTTATTTTCCCTCTGTTATTTTCCCGCCTTTGTGTCTTCCTGTGTCACAAGTTGTTGTGTGCTTGGTCGTTTTCCCTATGACCTGTGCTGCCATGGCAACGCGGTGGAAGCCCCTGCCTTATATGGCCACAGGAGGAAGTGGGTTGGCAGCTGCGGCTCCATTCACTTCATCCATTGCCTAGCGCCTGGCTTACTACCGAGAAGTGTTGAAAGTTGGAAGTGGTCCCTTTGGAGGGAAACACACTGAAGCTCTGTGGTCAATAGTTGATGAACCTGTCCCAGACCACGCAGCTCTGTTATGAGGCTGTAGAACCTCATTATACCATTCAGTTCAAATAGAGACACGGCCTCACACACGCACAGACACACAGACACACAGACACACACACACACACACACACACACACACTTAGACACCATGTTCTGGTGCCAGTACATGAGACACGATGGCTAGGAGATCAGAGGAACTCTGGAACTTAAACGCAGTAGTTTCCTACACCAAATGCTGCTTTCTTTTGATAGCGTGATGATAGATATGTTTCTATCCAGCAAGCAACAGTTCGAGCAATGGGCTATTTCTTTGTCTGACTAGCAATGAGCTACATTTTAACAAACCCATTAGCAGCAAGATAACTATGAGCGCACTCATGAGTAATAAGCTAGTGGACATTACCAAAATTAATACCTAACTGATGAGGAATTTGCTTACTACAACCTTACTGACTAGCAACAAGCTGACATTATGCGACCTGGTCTAACTCTGATGCAACGGGCTGGCTGCGAGCTAACCGTGTGCTAACAGACTAGCAGTGAGCCAGCTATAATCTTACGAACTCACAGAAAGCTTACGATGAGCTAAATGACTAGCAGCAAGCTAACATTGGGCAAACTCTATAATTCTGATGCACCGGGCTGGCAGCAAGCTAACCATGGGCTAACAGACTCACATTGAGCCAGCTATGATCTAACCGACTTGCAGTAAGCTTACGAAGAGCTAAATGTCCAGCGACGAGCCAGCTGTGATTTAACTGACTCGCAGTAAGCTTACGATGAGCTAACGGACTAGCGACGAGCTAACCCCTACCCCTGTATCTCCGGCAGATGATGGGTAAGCCGTGCGAGGCGGGCGTGGTCCGGCAGCACCAGAGCCACCCAGAGGAGACGGAGGAGGAGCTGAGGGAGCAGCAGGACATCGAGGGGGGAGCCCTCCCCGCCGGGGTCAGCGTCAAACAGGAGCCTCCCGACCCCCAGGAGCTCCAGGAGGAGGGGCCCTGGGACATGGAGAGGCAGTCGGACCATGAGCTGCTCTTCAGACAGGTAGCTGGGGGAAGGGGGGTGAGGGGGAGAGGTAAAGGGGGGAGAGATGGGAGAGGGGAGGATAAGAGGTGAGAGGGGAAGGGGGGAAGAAAAGAGGGGAGAGGAGACAGGGGGAGAGGTGAAGGGGGGAAGAGAGAGGGCAAGGTTGGAGGAGAAGAGGGCAGAGGGGACAGAGGGAGAGGTGAAGGGGGGAAAGGGGGGGAGGAGAGAGGTGAAGGTTGGAGGAGAAGAGGACAGAGGGGAAAGAGGGAGAGGTGATGGCGGGAGAAGAGGGCAGAGGGGACAGAGGGAGAAGTGAAGGGCGAAGGAGAAGAGGGCAGAGGGGACAGAGGGAGAGGTGAAGGGGGGAGGAGAAGAGGGCAGAGGGGACAGAGTGAGTGGTGAAGGGGGAAGGAGAAGACGGCAGAGGGGACAGAGGGAGAGGTGAAGGGGAGGAGAAGAGGGCAGAGGGGACAGAGTGAGTGGTGAAGGGGGAAGGAGAAGACGGCAGAGGGGACAGAGGGAGAGGTGAAGGGGGAGGAGGGGAGGGCAGAGGGGACAGAGGGAGACACAAGGATATGGACCCCTCTGTGTACCAGGATGAGATAGACCTATTTATTAAGTGGTGTGACACCAACCATCTTATTCTAAATGTGACCAAAACACAGAAAATGGTTTTGGATCCGAGGCAAGTGACTGACCATGAGCCAGTGGTCATCAATAATCAGGAAATCACCCAGGTATCCTCATATAAGTATTTCATATTGATAATCTTCTCTGCTGGAAGACACATATTGACAACCTGTGCAATAGACTGCAACAGAGGCTATATTTTTTGCGATGATTAAGATTGTACGGCGTAAGCAGCCACATCATGATGATTTTCTACCGTGCCATTGTAGAGAGCATCATTAGATATGGGATCACCTCATGGTTTGGCAACCTAACTGTTAATTAGGTTGAGAAGCAAACTGGCCGGCATGCACAAAACAGCAATGAAAATCGTAGGGAGGAAAGAATATGAGCCTATGCAGAGCATCTATGAGCAGGCAGTTAGGAAAAAAGCAAAGAAAAATAATTTTCAACTCCCATCACCCACTCTTCCCTGAATATGAAACCCTGCCATCAGGGAGAAGACTCCGGGTGCCGCTATGCAAATCTAACCGCCTTAAATTATCATTTTTCCCAGTCTCCATTAAGCTGACGAACAATGTGCAATAGAATAATGCGCAATAAATAGGTTAGCACTTTTACACATAGCACTTTAGCGCAGAACTAAGCACTTTAGCACATAGCACAATATTCATAAGTTCTAGTGCAATAAACACTTGCACTTTATCCCCATACTGTAGATTTCTATGTTATACAGCAAGGGGCAATTTAAGTCTATCAAGCTCCATGTTCTCGATGTTAAAATGTTGGTTTGTCTGGTTGTGTTTGTGTCTGTGGTTGTGTTTTTTGTTCTTTTGTACTCTGTGTATGTTGAGAAAGCAATGATGCACTATGCCCGAGACAAATTTCCCCACGGGGACAATAAAGTTTAACCTTGACCTTGACCTTGAGAAGAGGGCAGAGGGGACAGAGGGAGAGGTGAAGGTGGGAGAAGAGGGCAGAGGGGACAGAGGGAGAGGTGAAGGTGGGAGAAGAGGGCAGAGGGGACAGAGGGAGAGGTGAAGGGGGAGCAGGAGAGTGTACCTGACGTGGAAAGAGGATCATAAAGTGCGGTTTAGCTGCCCTCTCATGGCGGTTCAGCTTGGAGGTGGCAGTGGGATGACTTTAGACCTGAATGAGATGTGGAGACTAACCTTTCATAATTTTCATTGTGTTCTTTTGTGTGTGCGTGTGTGTGTGTGTGTGTGTGCGGGCGTGCGTGCGCGTGTGTGCGTGCGTGCATACGTGTGTGTGTGTGTGTGTGTGAGCAGCAGGCCCTCCTATTGGAGCAGCAGAGGATCCACCAGCTGAGGAACTACCAGGCGTCCATGGAGGCTGCCGGCCTGTCAATCACCTTCCCTGGGCACCGCCCCCTCTCCCGCGCCCAATCATCTCCCGCCTCCGCCCCCTCCTTCCCCCTCAGTGTCGCGCCCCCGGACCCACCCACCAAAACTCACTTCACTACAGGTCAGTCATAATGATATAAATGTAATAATGGTGTTAATGTTATAGATGAAGGGGATGAGGGTGATTGTGATTATTTTGCGAGATGCTCTGACAACAAGGCAGTAGGGTTTTAATCCAGAGGAGAAAGAATACGAATAAATCAAATAGGATAAATTAAGATCTATGTGCCTCTGCCTGTGTGTGTGTCTGGCTTCTTTTCTGTGGGTGTTTGTCTATGTGCATCTGTCTGTGTCTATTTGCCTCTGCCTGTGTGTGTGTCTGTCTTATTTTCTGTGGGTGTTTGTCTATGTGTGTCTGTCTTTGTATGTGTGTGTCTGTGTGTGTGTGTGTGTGTGTGTGTGTGTGTGTGTGTGTGTGTGTGTGTGTCTGTCTGTCTCTCTATGTGCATTTGTCTTTCTGGTTGTGTGTTTCTGTCTGCCTGTGTGTGTCCAGGCCTGGTGTACGACTCCCTGATGCAGAAGCACCAGTGCATGTGTGGGAACACCAACAGCCACCCGGAGCACGCTGGGCGCATCCAGAGCATCTGGTCGCGACTGCAGGAGACGGGGCTGCGGGCGCAGTGTGAGGTATGCACAACACTAACTTTATTTATTTATTTTATTTCAGGACAATGCACATTAATAAACATGTAAAGCAGTACACGTAAATGTGCCAGATTGTAGCCCGGGGGCTAATTTCCATCTGTGTCCCATTAGGCAGGTTGATGTTACAGTACAAATGACAAACGATATACAATAGTAAAATTTGCTATATAAAACAGGGAGAAACAGAAAGAAAGAAAAACAGGACAATTCGTTAGTATGTGTTAAAAGGGAGACACAATTCATTAGTATGCTCTACTGGGCTAATACGGTACAGCATACAGTTAGAGGTGGTTGCACGTTTGTTTGGTTCTAAGCCAGACCTTTACTTGGCTCTTGAGGGACATTCCCTTATAGGGGGTAGTGTGTTCCATAATGCACTACCTTTAATAGAAGGAGGTTTTTCAAAGTCCCTGTTTACAACAGCTCTGGTGATCCGAGTCTGTCTGTATTTAATAAAGTCTTGCACCGGGGGTGGCGCCAGGCCATATAGTAATTTATAAATTAAGCAAATAGAGGATAATTTACAAAAATTATCAAAAATGATGATAAGAGAAAGGTTTTTTATCTAGAGTTTTTAGTGCCTTTTTGTACAGAAGCTCAACTGGTTTTAGGATAGTACAACCCGACATAGACCAGCTGGTGATGCAGTAGTTCTGACATGAAAGTATCATTTAATGCAGAAACATCAGAGCAGCTGCATCTGACAGAGATCCTTTGATTTGCTTAAAATTACAAAGATTGAATAACATTTTTTTGGATATCATTTTAACATGGTTTTTGAAAGAGAGTCTGGAGTCTATAGTCACGCCTAAGCATTTAAACTCATTAACAACTTCCAACTCTTCTGTGCCCAAGAACACCCCAGATTGAGAACAGTGAACAGTTTTTTTTGCATTTAAGATAAGACACAATCTATTGAGCCATGTTTGTATGTGTGTAAGAGCTGCTGAGAGCACATGTGCCACCTCCTCAGGATTTTTTACTTTAGTAAAAGTTACAGTGTCGTCGGCGTAAAGCTGGACATGGACATGTAAACAGTATTCCGGTAAATCATTAATATATAATGAAAATAAAATGGGCCCCAGTCTGGATCCTTGGGGGACTCCTACTGGACAACCCATATAAGCAGAACTTGCCCCGCCCACCACAGTGTATTGTTCTCTGTGTGACAGGTATGAGTCAAACCACGGCTGATGGATGGTCGTGGCTACTGGCCACGGCTGAGTTAGCCAGTGAGAGTGGGCCAACTGAGCCTGTTGCGGGGCTAAATTAGCCTGGAAGTTAATGTTTAAGAGATGTGGGCCAGGGTTGATCTCCACGTCGCCTGCCATTAATGCCATAAATGCCAGATGTGAGAGTCTCATAGTTTTACTGGCTGGGTTCATGTTTCCTTGTAGCGTGGATGGCACTTTGGCTCGCCCATTGTTTAGGAAGGTAGAGTACAGGAGCTGTGACTTCCGTATGACAGAGCGCACTTACTGTTGTCGATAGGTAAACGCTGCCGTGTGGTTAGTAAAAGCAGACATATGATAAAAACAGCGTAAGGTATCCAACCTGAAGATGGAAAAGCTTTTTTGATGGCTTTAACCGGGTTAGACAGCACACACTGGGCACCTGTTGAACCACGCGTGTGATCGGCATACATCTTACCACAACACCGACCGGGATCCAGAGCCCCACACAGAGGTGGTTCAGGAAGTGTGGGGCTCTGGATTGGGGCTCTGGATTACAATTGATTGGTTAGCCCACAGTTAGCTCGCTGCTAGTCTGTAAGCCCACAGTTAGCTCGCTACTAGGCCGTTACACCAGGTCGCTCAATGTTAGCTTGTTGCTAGTCAGTTAGCTCATAGTAAGCTTGTTGCTAGTCAGTAAGCTCATATTCACCACACAGAGGTGGTTGAGGCTTCCTCAGAAAGGGTTGGAATAACAGGGTACCTCACGATTCAATTCGATATACAATATATGGCCTGAGATACCGATAATTTCTCTTTTTGTAAAATTAGTTAATTTCATTTCAAGTTCTCCTCATTGATGTGTTGAGCGCCGTCTCGAGGAGGAGGGAAATCTGGTTAGAGTGCCTTACTTTATTAATTAAAATAACTAACTAACTCTTCAGGAATAAAGCATAAAATTGCAAAATAAATGTAAAAACATATATATATAAATTAAAAACAAATATATAGTCATTATATCGATATTTGGCGGCAGTAAATCGATTCTCGTGTCGCACGAAGAAGGGCGACGATATATATCGGCGTATAGATATTTTGTCCCAACGCTAGTCCTCAGTGGCCGCTGCCTCCTCGACCTCCTCTGTGTCGAGCTTTGGATTCAGTCATCCCCGGGTTACGCTGACGTCCACGGTAGCTCAACACAGTGTTTTAGTGAATTTTTGATGAATTCATGAATGTTCCAGATTTCCCTGTTGTTCAGGCGTTTAGTTGTGAGTTGTGAATTTACGCCCGGCTGTATTCGCGCCATGTGAGGCTTTCTATTTTGGGGGCACGCTACAGATATGAAGCAAAATACTCCATGTGCTCTTGGCTTCAGGCAAGGTCATGCTTCACTTTAACATGTTTCTGTAGCAACTCCTCTTTGATTGGAAGCTTTGATTGTTTTTGATTGTTTGTGCGTGTGTGTTTTTGTGTGTGTGTGTGTGTGTGTGTGTGTTTATATGTGTGTGTGTGTGCATGTGTGTGTGCGTGTGTGTGTGTGTATGTTTGTGTATGTGTATGTGTGTATATCTGTGTGTGTGCATGTGTGTGTGTGTGTGTGTGTGTGTGTGTGTGTGTGTGTGTAGTGCATCAGGGGGAGGAAGGCGACTCTGGAGGAGCTGCAGACAGTCCACTCAGAGGCCCACGTCCTGCTGTACGGAACCAACCCCCTGAGACAGAAGATAGACTGTAGGGACACACACACACACACACAAACACACTCACACACACACATACAGACACACACACACACACACACACACACACACACACACTACCCTCTGAGACAGAAGATAGAGTGTAGTAACACACACACACACACACACACACACACACACACACACACACACACACACACACACTACCCTCTGAGACAGATCATAGACTGTAGGAACACACACACACACAAACACACACACTACCCTCTTAGACAGAAGAGAGACTGTAAGAACACACACACACACACACACACACGTATGCACATACACACACACACTACACTCTGAGAGAGAACATACACACATGTTTTAAAGGAAGGGGTTTTAACACAGAGGGATGCTGCTGTGTTTCACAGGCTGAGCAGGATTATTATCTCTCTCTCTCTCTCCCCCCAGGCTCTGTCACGCCCATGTTCGTCAGGCTGCCCTGCGGAGGAGTGGGGGTAGGTCGTTTCTCTCTCTCTCTGTCCCTCTCTCGGTCTCTCGGCCTCTCTCTCTCTCTCTCTCTCTCTCTGTTTCTCTCTCCATCCCTCTCTCTCTCCGTCTCTCTCTGCCTTACGCACACACGCAGTGACTTTATAACAACCTCCATCGCTGGTGTCTCCTCCAAATGTCTGGTATGTGGATCACCTTCGTGTGTCCCTAGATCATCACTGTCTCCTCAGACCCGTCGTAGAGGTGACCACATCAAGGTGGACCTCATCCTTGTGTGCGATAGTTTAGCACTGAGAGGGGAGGAGTCTTGTTCAGCGGATTTTGTAATGTAAATGGTAAATGGACTGCATTTCTACAGCGCTTACCTGACCAATGGCGACTCAAAGCGCTTTACTATATCGCCTTACATTCACCCATTCATGCACACATTTTGTGCTGCTGTTTACATATTTTACAGGACAAATATTTAACAATATTTAAAGATTACTGCTCATAGTATATTGTTTCTTCTTTGTGTGTGTGTGCGTTCATGCGTGTGTGCGTGTGTTTGTGTGTGTGTGTGTGTGTGTGGTCGTGTGTGTGTGTGGTGTGTGTGTTTGTTTGTGTGCAGGTTGACAGTGACACCATATGGAATGAGGTGCACTCATCCAGCGCAGCACGGCTAGCTGTCGGCTCTGTGGTGGAGCTGGTGCTGAAGGTGGCCACCGGGGAGCTGAAGGTACACACACACTCACACACAGGGAGCTGAAGGTACACACACACTCCCCCCCACACACACAGGGAGCTCAAGGTACACACACAAACACTGTGGAAGCCTGTTTCCCCAAGTGTCAGGTGCCCGGTAGGAATTACACGGAAAGCTAGGGTTAAGCCGCAGTCGGCGTTTATTCCACAAGAATCAAAAGTCTGTATCCTCGTGCTAGGGTCTCCGTGAGCCTCTAGATCGCCGGCGTGGTGCGTACTACCTCCGTGTCACTTGGTCTCCTTCTCCCGGTCCAGTGCTTTTTTTTATGGTGGCTCCTGGTCCTTTTCCTCCCGCCGGCCAGGTGTCCCCTATCACGCTGATTGGGCGGAGAGTCGTGGTGCTCTCTGTCGCCGGCTGGAGGGTGGCGATGGTATACCCCATCTACTACGGATCCTCGGACCCGACCAGTCCGAGGTCCCGCGGGGGGGATGCCACAACACACACACACACACACACACACACAGAGGGCACTCAAGGTACAAACACACACACACACACACACACACACACACACACACACACACACACACACAGGGAGCTCAAGGTACACGCACACGAACGCACACACCAGAAGTTCAGTCATGCACGTGCACGCAAACTATGTGTCTCTTTCTGGCTTCCTCTTTATCTCTCTCTATCTTAACCCTTCTGTTGCAATCTATCTCTCTCTCCCTCTCTCTCTCTTAGTTTTTTATGTCTTTCTGTCTCTTTCTAATTGTTTAAGGTTTGTGTCTCACGCTCTAGACCATTTTCTAACTTTCTATTTCCATCCATCTCTCTTTCTATATCCGTCTCTGTTTATATCTCTTTGTCGCTCTGTTTACATCTCTCTCCCTCTCTCTTCATCCCTCCCTCTGTCTGTTTATGTTTCTCTCGCTTTTTATCTCTCGCCCTGCCTCTCTGTGCTTGAGGCTCTTTTTCTCTCTCTCTCTCTATGGTCATAGTAATCTATGTCATTTCGTCACTGCTTTTGTCACACACCAATTTTGAGAAAAAAGGGGAAAAAATCCTTTGTTTGTTTCTCCCCAAAACACTGCATGAACATTCCACTCTGCTTAACCCAGGTGGCGTTCTTATCGTGACGTCAGACTTCCTTTACCCGAGGTAGTCTTACATCACGACCAAGGGACACCGGGGGCTAGGTTTGTGTGGACGTGTGGAGCTCTGTCTGGGTAGCGGTGGACTGCGGTGTCAGCGAGAAAGTTGAGCTTTTCGGACACTTACGGTGTAACACCACGCTGGGTGTGGAGGGTGAAGCTCCGTCTGAGCAGCGGTTTATTTAAAGGGGTGATATCATGCTACCTGTTTGAGTGTGATTAGCCATTGCAAGCCGTTTGAAAATCTGCCCCTTCAGACATCACAGGTGGGCATGTCCACCTTGATGTATGATGGATAGATAAGCAACATTTGCTACAGTCCACTGGGTAGGTCGGTGGACTGATCTATCAAGCATACATCTAGGTGGATATTCCCACTAATGACGTCACTAGGGCACAGGGAAAGGACGATTTTCAAACGGATTGTAATGGCTAATTACACCCAAAACTGGCGGCATAATATCACCCCTTTAATACCTGCATCTTCCCGGAAACATGTAGTGTAACGCTACGGTGTGTGACGTGTGTCAGATACAGCAATGCTCATTATAATGCTCATACACAACGACGGAACTAAAGAAGTATCACAAATACGCCTTGGGTCATAACCATGGGGATAACACCTCCCCCCTCCTATCTAGAACAAGGTTCACTGGCTCTTCAAGTCGAGTCGATGAATTGCTTGGTCGGTGTTGTCATATCGTCAAAACACATAGTAAATATATAGATGAGCGTAATTAAATGCAAAGATCATCTATTATGAATGTGAATATTAATATTACATATGAACTCACCTTTTGGGAAACCATGGCAACTTGAAAGATCCTAGAAGGTTTCCCAAACCCAAGGATCCATCATGGCTGCCGTACTGATGCCTCCTTTTGTCCCCCCCCCCCCGGAACCAATGGGCCCAAGAGAGAAGGGCAAAACAAAAGTAGCTTTGTGGGCGGGTCTCTGGCGCTGTTGCTATTATACGGGCGGATAAATGACTCGTTCGCCCGACGCAAATCTAAAATGGGTTGGTCTGAATAGGTGTGTTTTTGGGCGTAACATCCAATAAACCAATGAGAGTGCCATCTCCCATCCCCTTTAAGAGCCATGAGTGCAATTGAAACTGACGAGTTGATATTTTCATATTTTGCGTTTGCAGTCTCCGCTGAGACAGATGCATGACCACATGAATTTCAAACTCAAATGGCTCAGTTTATGTCCAAATAATATGGCCTAATTCACACATGGAATAGCGTTTTCTTTCTTCTTTTCAGAAACACTGAGTCGTAAATTTCCGCGAAGAGAACTTAACACATATGATATGTGGCCCTGTGGCCGCAACTGTGGGCCTATTTAATGATATGCGGCAATACATTAACAAACATTGTTTCTTACCAGTATTGTATACATTATCGTTATCAACTTGTGTTCATAATATGCATGTGTCCCCCTGTTAATATACATTGCCATGGACTGTATTATGCGTTAGCGTGTTAAGTTTGCGTGTGTTTAAACAGACACACGTGCGCCAAGCATCACCCGCATTCATTCATGCTTTTAAACACTCACTCGCGGTAAAACTATGTTTCCTCACAATCAAATACTCATCAATCCAAAAAGTTATGGGCTTGTACATGATGTCTGTGTCAAGAAAATATGTGTTTGTTGTACGGTGTTTGCGGATGCATTGATTTAAAAGTACAACTTCTTATCAGCTGTTCTTTCCTAAATAATTTAACCAACGTTATCATTTACCCTAAAAGGAGATTTTGTTTAAGAAGGCTGGGATATATTTTGCTCGAGTTTATTTATGTTATTATTATTATTTTAACGCATGGCATAGCCTACTACAGTCTTCATTCATGCAGCCCCTATGGAAAAAAATGTTTCCACAATCCACATGCAATTTCTATGCAGTTTCACACAAATGAACATTCTTTGACATCATAATATTGAAATTAGGCTAATTGTGTGCATGTTTGTGCTGTGTATAGCCTACGTGTGTGTAAGCTTATGTTACAGTTCCGACCTGCCTAGGCACGTCAAAATAGCAACACCAACTGTGCTATACGCTTGGGCACTTAAATCAGGATTTTTTTGGTCAATGGCGCAGTTGCAAAATCGATCTGTAAGATAGCACAATATATCATTTGCACCGGAACTCGCCTCTCCTCTCAGGGTGCAAGTGTAGTGGCGCGAGTTTGCTGCGGGGGAAAAATCAGCTTTGCAAACTAGCAACGATACATGCGTCGGTGTAGAAAGTAAATTGCGCTGGGTGCAAGAAAGGGCCCATTATGTTATACGCTCTACATAGGTGCACTTCTACTGGATTGACTCCATATAGATGTGTTGTTATTATAATGTACACCTAGGACCCAGAAAGAAGTGGAAGAGAGGAATAGAGGGAGGTCATGATGAAGGAGGGACGTTGTCGGGATGTTGCTGTTCATGTATTTTTTATGATTCTGTTATTGTGTCCCTCCTCAGCAGTGACGACCCTGAACATGGTCCTGTAGTGAGCGATTTTATGAACTGGTGTGAATCATCCTTTTTAAATATTAATGTGGCAAAAACTAAGGGGATGTGCATTGATTTTAGAAAAACTCCATCTGTCATCTCCCCTTTTTTAATGAACGATCAGCCTGTTGAACTGGTGCAGCAGTATAATTATTATCTATGGACTGTGGTCGAAAACAAATAAAGATTTGAGCCCCATGTGGATGCTGTGTGCAAGAAAACACATCAGCGTATGTACTTTTATCGGAAGCTCTGCAGTTTTCATGTTGACACCACTTTTATGTAAATGATTTATTCTTGTTTTATTGAATATGTTCTCACCTTTTTTTTTATCTGCTGGCATGGGGCACTTTCTGTTGAACAGAGAAATCGGCTGCAGGCGATCTTGAAAGTGGGCAGCAAGATTGCTGGCACTCAAATGAGCAACCTTAATGACCTATATTAGGTCAGGTCATTGAGGAAGGCCTGCTCAATCGTGGCTGACGCAACCCATCCCCTGTACTTTGAATTTTCCTTGCTGCCATCAGGGCGCAAATAAAGGCTGACACTTTGCCGAACAAACCAGTTGAAAAAAAAAAGTAAGCCTGCAGCCATCAGTCTGGTCAATGATCACATCTAACGAGTGTGATCTGTTTTGTGTTGTGATCTGTTTTGCGTTAATTGTTGTCTTATCCGTTATGTGTTTGCTGTTTCTTTTTTACTGCTGGCTGTGCATCAAATTACCCCTCAGGGATAATAAAGATACCTTGTACCTTGTACCTTGTATTGTTGGTAGGCAACAACTTCTTCTTCTCTTGTGTCTTCCAGAACGGCTTCGCGGTCGTCCGACCTCCCGGACATCACGCCGAGGAGAGCACTCCCATGTAAGGACCCTGCTGAGGTGGCCCAGACCTGCCTTTCAGGAATTACATGTGTTTGGTTTTATTATCATGTTTTTTTTAAACAGGAGAGTATATGTTTATTCTTTCTGAACAGTCTCGCTTTTGCTTTGACAGCCGTTAGTTTATTACTCGTTGCTTGTCAAGAGTGCACTTCAAATGTATTGAAACCCAGACATAAATCCACCATTTTAACTCTCCCCATCTCTCTCCATCTCTCTCTACCGCTGTCTGTTGGTCAATTGAATTCAGAGAGCTTTATTAGCATAGGAAACGTGCATTGTCAACACACAAAATAATACAATTACAGACAAGAATTGGTTTAAAAATATAACTAACTATTTCTCTGTCCATCCATCCCTCTCTCTCTACCTATCTGTCTCTGTCTCTATGTCTCTCACTCTCTCTCTCTATGTCTCTATGTGTCCCTCTCTCTCTCTCTCCCAATCGCCCTCTCTCTCTCCATGTGTCTCTACCTCTCTCGCCTAGGGGATTCTGTTATTTCAACTCAGTGGCGATCGCCGCAAAGCTGCTGCAGCAGCGACTCAGTGTCAACAGAATCCTCATCGTGGACTGGGTCAGTAAACACACACACACACATACACACACACACACACATGCACACGCACACACACACGTAACACTCCAAGGACTTCATATTACAGCACACTTAAGGGTAAATTATGGTTCTGCATTGAACGGCCCAGAGGTCCACAGCTTCTGAAGGACAGAACAGAACAGTTTGATCTTTTATTTTGGGACAGGGAGCCATACACGAGTTCAATGAACATGAGTTAACCAGGCCCTTCAATCATTTGGATTCATCTCAATGAGCCGTAATTCATTAGAATTGCCATAAGGACACAATTGATTCTGAGGCAATTAAAGGGCAACCAAACACTAGATAACATCCATTTATTACAATTTCTATGATGGCACCAAACGGAGTAAACAAGTGCGTTTTTCGACCTGATGACCTGACTTGTTGACAGTTGTTGATAAAGTGACCATGTGGCATCAACTGACATCACCTCCAGTCACCCAATCAGAGAGAAGATGCCGAATCAGTTTGACAGAACTGGTAACCCAGTTTCAGTTCCTGTCATCGAGATATTCAACAACCAAAGAATAAATATAAATAATCATTGGCATTGACGATTTACAACACAGATTATTAAACCGATAACTTGTACAAAACACAAAAAGCTCTTTGTGTTTCTGTTTAGTTTGTGTCAGCTAGCATACGTCTTGTGCTTGTAGCTAGCAATCAGGCAAACGATCCAAATACACTTAAGCACTCAGGGCACTACGGAGCTTTAGTTAATCCTGTACGGGAAATTAAAACAAACTTAAATCACTATTTTTAGTATTTTACTCATTACATTTATTTTTTATTACACTAGTGTTGCTCTTTTATGAACTCTCGTAATGCTCTGAGAATAACTGATGCTGATTGGTCAAAGATGGTTAAGTGATCGGTTGTGCGCTGCTCTGCTTACTGCCTCTCAGGACGTTCACCATGGCAATGGCACCCAGCAGGCATTCTACGACGACCCCAACGTCCTCTACCTGTCCATCCATCGCTATGACGACGGGAACTTCTTCCCCGGCAGCGGAGCACCCGATGAGGTGAGGTAGAGAGAGAAAGAGAGAGAGAGAGAGAGAGAGAGAGAGAGAGAGAGAGAGATGGGGAGACTTAGTAGAAGAGATCCAAAGAGATATCCCTCAATAAAGAGATCAGAGATTTTGTTCACATCTCTAATCCTGACCAAAGCACTCCGGAAGAGATGTGTGTGTGTTTGTGCGTGTTCCTGCGTGTTTGTGCGTGTGCATGTAAGAATCTGTTTTGGTCAATTAGCGTCTTCATAGTCATAGTGTGTTTTCTAATGTGCACGTATACGTGTGTGTTTGTGCAGGTGGGCAGTGGTGCAGGGGTGGGTTTCAACGTCAACGTAGCGTTTACCGGGGGTCTGGACCCCCCCATGGGAGACGCAGAGTACCTGGCTGCCTTCAGGTAACTCACCTATTCACACGAGACACAAACACACACACACACCTATACACACACATTTACAAACACACACACTCACATGTACACACACAAAATTCAAATTGAGCAATAAATCTACAATAAAAACAGTTCTTGTTCACAGCACACGGCCATTTGAATACACAGTGTGACATTGCTCATCCACATCCCCCTGCCCACCCGCCTTTTCTTGCCACCATGACATCACTTCTCCTCCTCTCTCTCTATGACATCGCTTCTCCTCCTCTCTCTCCATGACATCACTTCTCCTCTCTCTACATGACATCACTTCTCCTCCTCTCTCTCCATGACATCACTTCTCCTCCTCTTTCTCCATGACATCACTTCTCCGTCTCTCTCCATGACATCACTTCTCCTCTCGCTCTATGATATCACTTCTCCTCTGTCTCGTGACATCACTTCTCCTCCTTTCTCTCCATAACATCACTTCCCCTCTCTCTCTCTATGACATCACTTCTCCTCTTTTCTCTCCATGACATCACTTCTCCTCTTCTCTCTCTCAATGACATCACTCCTCTTCTCGCTCCATGACATCACTTCTCCTCTCTCTCTCCATGACATCACTTCCCCACTCTCTCCCTATGACATCACTTCTCCTCTTTTCTCTCCATGACATCAATTCTCTTCCTCTCTCTCTCAATGACATCACTCCTCTCTCTCTCTCAATGCCACCCCTCCTCTTCTCTCTCTCTGTGACATCACTTCCTCTCTCCGTTACATAACTTCCTCTATGGTCCTTAGGACGGTGGTGATGCCCATCGCCAGTGAGTTCTCCCCCGACGTGGTGCTCATCTCGTCGGGCTTCGACGCTGTGGAGGGACATCCTCCTCCGCTGGGGGGCTACATGCTCACCTCCAAATGTGAGTTGAACCTGCCCAGGGACAGCTCCGTGGAGAGAGGGGTGGTGGGCGGATCCTGCAGGGTTCACTGATACATTCAGTCCATCCCAGCTGTAACAGCGCTGCACTTGCTAGTGCAGATCAACCACTGGAGAGATGGCAGAGCAACCAGTGGTGGACCGCCTTAGTCAACAGTTTAGACCTGCGTAAATAAAGTTTTTGAGATTGCTATTGACGTCTATCGTGCTCTGCATGTATTTGTCTTTGATGCTCTCTTTCTATCTCTCTCTCACACACTCTCTTCTCTCCCTGTCTAACTCTCTCCACTCTTTCTCTTACTCCCTTGCTCCATCTCTCTCTTTCTTGTTCTCTGTTATGGTCTCTCTCTCTGTCATTGTCTCTAATTCTCTCCCTCCCTCTCTCTCTCTCCCTCTCTCTCTCTCTCGCTCTCTCTCTCTCTCTCTCTCTCTCTCTCTCTCTCTCTCTCTCTCTAATGCCCTCTTGTGCCCCCAGGTTTCGGTCACCTGACCCGTCAGCTGATGACCCTCGCCGGGGGGAGGGTCATTCTGGCATTGGAGGGGGGTCACGACCTCACTGCCATCTGCGACGCTTCGGAGGCTTGTGTGGCTGCCCTGCTGGGCCAGGAGGTAACAAAAGGTTCCGGGTTCAATTCCCCACGTCTGCAGTCTCTTCTGTAGAGGTTCCTTGAGCAAAATGGCCCCTGTTTGTATCGTTATCAATGAGCTGATTCTGCTTCGGCTCCCTTTTGCTCCGGTGTGACACTGACCCCTGGTGGAAAGTACTAGAACTACAACAGAAACGCAAAATAACTGTAATACTACATCCCATGGCCTGGGAATGGATAGAGAAAATTCAGCAACACAAATGATGATTAATAGAATATAATATGATTACAATAATTTACATCAAAATACAAGTATAATACTTTTAATACAAAACCCGATTTCCCTTCTTTTGAATTATTAATAAAGAACAATGAGGTCATCAACTGTTTTTGTGTTTCTGTCCCCAGCTGGATCCGCTGCCCAAGGCGGTCCTGGAGCAGCGGCCCAACCCCAACGCCGTCCGCTCCCTGGAGAAGGTCATCGAGATGCACAGTAGGTCCAACCGCCGCTGGAACCACCCCTAACCGCACTACTACACATTAAGAGACCCTACTAAACAATAAGAGTCACTACTACACAATAAGAGGCACTAATACAAAATAAGAGACACTACTACACAATAAGACACAAGACTAAACAATAAGAGACACTACTACACAATAAGAGACACTACTACACAATAAGAGACAAGACTACACAATAAGAGACACTAATAATAATAATAATAATAATATATTTAATTTGTAGAGCATTTTACATTCAGACTTTACATTCAGAAATCTCAAAGTGCTACAGAGTTTAAGAGAGAGAAAAAATAAAATGAAAGGAGTTGTTAAAACAAATAATACATAAACAGTAAAAGGGAAATTAGCAAAAGGCTTTTTTATAAAGATAAGTCTTAAGTTTTTTTTTTAAAAAACAGCTGTAGTCTGTGGGGCCTTCAGGTGGTCAGGGAGGGCGTTCCATAATCTTGGGGCAGCAGCGGAGAAAGCCCGATCGCCCATGGTGCGGATCTTGGTCTTGGGTGGCCTGTGGCTGTGTGCTGATGCAGAGCGAAGGGTGCGTGAGGTGGTCTGGAGGATGAGGAGCTCCTGGAGGTAGGGGGGGGCATGTCCGTGGATGCAATGGTGGGTGAGGAGGGAGACCTTGAATTCAATTCTGAATGCAACAGGGAGCCAGTGAAGGGATTTGAGGATGGGGGTGATGTGTACTACACAATAAGAGATACGACTACATGATAAGATACACGACTTCAAATTAAGAAACACTATGACAGAATAAGAGACCATAGTAGTACACAATAAGAAACACTACGACACAATAATAGACACGATTGCACGATAAAAGACATGACTTCAAATTAAGAAACACTAATTCAATATATGAGACACTACCACACAATAACACACAATCTTTGTACACAATAAGAGGCACTACTACACAATAATATATACAATTACAAAATAAGACATCATAGTAGTACACAATTAGAGACACTACTACACAATAGGAGACATTAGTCCAAAATAAGAAACCAAAGTAGAACACAATAAGAGACACTACTACACAATAATAAAAGACCCAACTGTTACTCTTATTGTGTTGTTGTGTCTCTTATTCTGTGATAGTGTCTTATCTTGTTGTGGACGTCTACATATTTTTTATCAGGCCACTACAATATAAGAGACCATACAAGAAGAAAAAAAAATTAAATAAAGAGAGACGCAACCAAAAATGAAGAGACACTGCGAAAAATAAGAAATAGTAAAAAATAAGAGACACATTGAAGCAAAATGGGAGGGACTTTAACAAAGATTTTCACGGTTGGTGTCGGCTCACATTTCACACACATTCAGAGGCGTATTGCAAAATAGCATACAAGGAATACAACAAGGCTTCTCTTCTCTCAGTTTTATTCTCAAACAAGACCACACACAACATTTGTAAAGAACAAATATGCTTAAAACAAATGTATATACTTTAAATATAAATGCAAAAACGTTTTAACTAAATCTTTGTACAAGTCTGTACTACGATGCTATAAAGTAAAGTGTTCACATGGGAAAAGGTCCACTTAGGACATCTCCTGGTGTAAACTTCGACACCGTTTATACATATGACAGCATTTGCGACACACACACACACACACACACGTCAACAGACATGCACAAGGGCAGGTTTACTGGTCATTATGTGATATCCGCATGAGGGAACACAGAACCATGACAGGGTGTTGGCTCACACACTACAGCCTGCGGGGGGCAGAGAGAGGAGAGGTGGAGGAGTTGGGGGAGAGAGAGGAGTGGGGGCAGAGCGAGAGAGAGGAGTGGGGGGAGAGAGAGAGGAGTCTCTCGCCCACCACTGGGAGAGAGGGCCGCTCAGAAGACTCCTCTGGGCGGACCCTTTTAAATACTCCTCCCGTCTTCACTAGCTTTGGGGTTGTAAACGCTATACTGCCCCCTTGTGTGTGAATTGGTTATCCTATTGTTTGAAGGCCAGGATCACCACACCATGTGTTCTGGGGGTGTGGCCGGTCCCACATCACACTGGGATGGTCTCTTGGGTCCTGAGATGGAAGAGCCACTGGTGTCGTGGTGTAGGGGTGATCGACTCCAAGCTGGAAAGATACTGGGCTTCACTAAATGTTTATAAAGATGAAACGCCCTAATTTTTTCCAAACATCTATCTGTCTCTTTCCCTACCTCTACCTCCTATCTCTCTCTCTCTCCCTATCCCTCTCTCCCGCTCTCAATCTATCACTTTCTCTCTCCCTCTCAATCTGTATCTGTCACCCACCACCATCTCTCCCTCCTCCCTATGTCCCCTCTTCTTTCTCTCTCTCTCTACGAACCCATCTATCCCCCACCAACTCTACCTCTCTGTCTCCATTCTCTCCCCTCTGCCCTCTCTGTCTCCCTCCCTCTCTCTCTTTCTCTCTTCCTCCCGCTCTCTCTCCCTCCCTCTCACTCCCACTCCCTTCCCCTCCCTCTCTGTCTCCCCCCCTCCCCCTCCAGGTAAGTACTGGCGTGCTGTGCAGAGGTCTGCAACCAGACTGGGTCTCTCCCTGCTGGAGGCCAAGCGAGGCGACTCGGAGGAGGCAGAGACCGTCCACGCCATGGCCTCGCTCTCCGTCGCCAATAGCAACGCCATGGAGCACAGGTGAGGCCCCCGTGCTGCACGGAATTGTGGGAGTTGTAGTAGAGTGTGTATGTACAAACAAGAGAACAAATGTTGGTGAATAAAATATCAGTAGGACGACGATGGTAACATGAATTAATGAACACAAAACAATTAAATCTATTTGCAATCTTTTCGTTCATACTAGGGCTGCAACAACAAATCGATAAAATTGATAAAAACTATTACTAAAAGCCGTGGCAACTAATTAAGTCATCGATTCGTTGAGTCACGCAATTAATACCTCACTCGTAGGCGCGGAACTGTTTACAGAAGCCGACGCCGACATGTCCATGCTTCATGCGCGCCCACAGTGAGCCTTCCGCTGGCTATAGCGTGAGCAATCACAGCTTGTATTTTGGGCATGAAACATGCCCGAGGCTGAGAAAACGGTTAAACCGAAATCTTCCAAAGTGTGGGAGCACTTGCATAAAGCTTAAAAGTGTGTTAGTTGCAACCTTTGCAAAACCGAAATGGCATGGCACGGAAGCACCACGGTGATGATACAACATCTGAAAAATGTCGGAGTCATCCGTGACGAGGAAGGGGGCTCGACAGCATGGTAAATGTGGATTTATAGTCCTCCGTAAAGTGCTGTGCGTAGACACGGAGAGCCCTCTCCGTCGATGGAGAGCCTGTCGGAGACCCTCTCCGTAGCTCTACGTGTGAATCCAATATTTATTAACTATCCGTCGATGCGTACGAAGACGGACAGAGACGCAAGGGCTGTGATTGGTCCTCTAACAAAATCTTCCAGAATCCCTTTTACCGGTTTGACTCAAACAACTGAAAACCTCATTTTGTGCACTTTATTTACATTTACATTTACATTTAGGGTATTTAGCAGACGCTTTTATCCAAAGCAACTTACAATAAGTGCATTTGTTACAATAAGTACATTTGTCATAAGAAGTGAAACAATATATCGCTGTCGGTACAGTAAAGATGTTCATAGAACCAAGTGCAAGTATTGCAATCGCTAGGCTAACCCATTCCCTGTGTAAAGCAATGATAGCAGCTACTGTAGATGCTACACAATGAAGTACCTTGAATAAGTGCAATGTACAAGTGCCAGGACGTACAACATTCAATGGTGGCTGTGCATTGGTTTCTATGCAGAGTCGAGGTGAACTCTGAACAGGTGAGTTTTGAGTCTTTTGCGGAAGCTGGTGAGCGACTCTGCGATCCTGACATCGGTAGGGAGCTCGTTCCACCACTGAGGTCCCAAAACAGAGAAAAGTTGTGACTTCGCTGATCGACCTTTGCTTGCTCTTAGCGATGGTGGTACCAGACGTCCAGCTGAGGTAGTTGAGCGGAGGGATCGAGCTGGGGTGTGTGGCTTTACTAATGCTTGGAGGTAGGCAGGGGCAGTTCCATCGACTGCCTTGCATGCCATTACCATCATTTTAAATCTGATGCAAGCTATTACAGGGAGCCAGTGGAGGTCTCGGAAGAGGGGGGTTACATGTGAGAACTTTGGTAGGTTGAACACGAGGTGCGCTGCCGCATTCTGGATGCGCTGCAAGGGTTTAATCGCAGAGGCAGGGAGTCCAGCCAGGAGCGAGTTGCAGTAGTCGAGGCGGGAGATGACCAGTGATTGGACTAGAAGCTGAGCTGCTTCCCTTGTGAGGAAGGGCCGGATCCTGCGGATGTTGTAAAGTGCAAATCTGCAGGATCGGGCCACCGCAGTGATGTTTGCGGTGCAGCATAACTGATTGTCCAACACTACACCAAGGTTTTTGGCAGTTGGAGAAGGAGATACAGTGATGTTCTCAACAGTGACCAGTAAGTCCATGTGTGGGCAATCTTTCCCTGGTATTAGGAGGAGCTCAGTCTTGTTGAGGTTAAGCCTCAGGTGATGGGCAGTTGTACAGGTGCTGACTTCTGCCAGACATTCAGATATGCGTGTTGGAATCAGGGCTTTGTCAGATGAGGGAAAAGAGAGAAATAGCTGAGTGTCGTCAGCATAGCAGTGATAGGAAAAGCCGTGGGATGTAATTACAGAGCCCAGAGATCTGGTGTAGAGGGAGAACAGAAGAGGCCCCAGTACAGAGCCTTGAGGGACACCTGTATCAAGCGTGCAAGGTTTGGACAAGGAGCCATTCCATGTTACCTGATAAGTGTGATTTATCAGGTAGGATGTGAACCAGTAAAGGGCAGATTCAGCTATGCCAAGTTCGGCGAGAGTGGCGAGGAGGATCTGGTGGTTCACAGTGTCAAATGCTGCAGACAGGTCAAGGAGAATGAGAACCGATGAGAGGGACGAGGCTCTGGCCGCACGGAGGGACTCAGTCACCGCGAGGAGAGCCTTCTCAGTGGAGTGTGCTTTTTTGAAGCCTGACTGGTGAGGGTCAAGCAGGTTGTTAGATGAGAGATAGGAGGACAGTTGGTTAGCTACGTTCCAATGTTTTAGAGAGGAATGAAAGAAGAGATACCGGCCTGTAATTCTGGATGTCAGTGGTATCAAGGGTTGGTTTTTTGAGGAGAGGCTTTATTCTGGCAGTCTTGAAAGACGTTGGAACAATGCCAGAAGTGAGGGAGCAGTTAATAAGTGCGGTGAGAAATGGCAGGATGTCGTTTGACACAACCTGGAGGAGGGAGGAAGGCATAGGTGTCAAGGGGGCAGGTGGTGGCATGGTTAGATGTTATAATTCTGTTGACCTCGTCTGAGGTGAGAGGGATGAATTGGGTAAAGACAGAGGTGGGGGTGGGGGGAGGGAGTATGGTGGCAGTGATAAAAGAGGAGCTAATGTCCTTTACTTTCTGGGTAAAGTAGGTAACAAAGTCATCAGCAGTGAGGCAGGAAGGAGGAGGAGGGGAGGGAGGGTTGAGGAGGGAAGAGAACAAGGAAAACAGTTTCCTGGGGTTTGAGGCGGAGGAGTTAATTTTGGTCCGGTAGAAGGCAGATTTGGCTGTTGACACAGTGGAGGTGAAATCAGAGAGAAGAAAGAGATAGTGAGATAGATCATTAGGACAGTCTGATCTCTTCCATTTCCTCTCAGCTGCCCGCAACTCTGCTCTATGGGTCCGCAGAGATTCAGACAGCCAAGGAGGGGGGGGTGAAGATTGCGCCGGTCTGGAGTGGAAGGGACAGAGGGAGTCCAAAGAGGAGGAGAGGGAGAATAGCAGAGTGTCAGAGGATTCCTCTGTGGATAGTTGAGAGAATTGTTCAATAGAAGGTAGTGAAGACAGAAGAGTTGAGGCAAACGTAGAGGGAGAAAGAGTTTTGAGGTTGCGGCGGGTGGTGACAATGTGGGGACTAGAGAGGGGGGGGGGGGAGAGGACTTTAAGGGGAGAGAAAAAGCAACAAAGTGATGGTCAGACACGGGGAGTGGGGTAACAGGGAGAGCAGAGGTGCCACAGGACCTTGTGAATATCAGGTCAAGCTGGTTCCCTGCCCTGTGTGTGGGAGGAGAAGGGGATAGTGTTAAGTCAAAGGTGGCAAAAAAGTTGGTTAATTCAGGTGAGTGCAACTTCTCTGGCAGGATGTTAAAGTCGCCAAGTATAACGAGTGGTGTGCCATTTTCAGGAAAGCAGCTGAGAAGGGCATCCATTTCGTCATAGAAGTCACGAAGGGGACCAGGGGGACGGTAGATTACCACAATGAAGAGATTAATAGGAAGGGTGACAGTGACAGCGTGGAGTTCAAATGCAGATCTGGCCAAGAGTTCTAGTGGAAGGACCTGATAGGACCACATCGGAGAGATGAGGAGTCCAGTCCCTCCTCCTCGCCCCGAAGGTCTAGGGGTGTGTGAGAATGAGTAAACAGTGGAAAGGGCAGCAGGAGTGGCAGAGTTCTTTGAAGTGATCCAGGTCTCTGTCAGGGCCAGGAAATGGAGGGTATTGAGGGACGTGTAGGCCGAAATAGAGTCTGCCTTTTTGACCGCTGACTGGCAATTCCAGAGTCCTCCCATCACTTCAAGGTCAGTGATGGCGAGGGTGGGTAAATGGCATAGATTGGATGGGTTACGACGCCGAGCAGAGGATCTATTGTGGCGTCGTCTATGAGTAGAGATTCTAACGATAATTGAAGTACGACACATAACTACAATACCGTGGCCTCTAAGGTCTTCCTCGAGGGACTTCCACAGAGAGACTCCCTTAGTCTTTGTTTCCCGGGTCTTAGTTTACTGGGTCCTGACACTAAAGCTGACGCTACTAACACTTAGCCTTTAAATCCACATGGTAGCACAGGCAGCCTTAGCTCCGCCCAGTCAATCAAGCCTATTGTTCACATCTTGTGACCGAAACTAGACTCAACGACCTTACTATCAACAACAACACAGCAAAAACCAACACTGCAGAAACTAGGGTTAAAGTTAGTACAACCAATTGCAATGCCAAACACTAGAATTCTTACCTTCAAGACTCACCACATCTAGACTTTATAAAAGAAAGGAGTCTTTTCATTTTTGTAGATATATACATAAATGTATATAATACATTTTATGTTTTTTTTGTGTTATTCCAGTTATGTTTTTATACTTTTTTTATCATTTAATATTGCTTTTAATGGCTCAGGGATGTTGAAGCAATAACCTGTTGTTTTTACATTTCAGTCTGCACTGTGAATTTGAAGTAATGTAATCGATGAATCTGGATTCATCGATTAATCGAAGAAATAATCGACAATTAATTGATTATTGAAATTATTGTTAGTTGCAGCCCTAGTTCATTAAGTATGTTTTATACATTTGAAAGGTATAACTTATTTACTCTGTAAAGTTATCACCCTCTGTTTAAACTGTATTGTAAAGGTTGTGGTTTGTGGCCTACATTACACTACAAGTGTACATTCATGCTAAGATACACGATGATTGCCTAACCATAAATTACACTAAATAACCCTTTTATTTTTTAAACAGTTTGTTTTAATCATGTTTGTTTTAAAACAGGATTAAGCTTAACTCTTTCAACTGGTTTAAAAAATATGGAATGCAGGGTCACTTTTGGACACTCACTCCCTGTCTGCTCTTATTTATATTGATTATCGGTTCAAAGTCTGCGATGACTTTTCTCTAGCTACCGCTCGCTTGATTGAACTAATGCTAGCGAGCTATCTTTTCTTAGTGATCAATTAGCGAACAACAAAAGGAAAGATCAAAGGTTATAGGGTCATGTTGCGCTTGTGTTTTGAAATGCACTTTTCTTTGTTGTCCCCTAGGCAACAGGAGGAACCAATGGAAGAGGGGGAACCACTGTAGCAGAGGGGAGCCATCTCTGTGTTACACCGCCCTCATCGGCCGCTCTGGAGAAACGCCTCCTTCGATTTTTTTCGAAAGAGCCTCGACCGTTCCCTTCATTTAGCGCCTATAAGCCCCGCCCGCCACATCAGTCACCTTGATGGGCGGCCCCTCTAACCAATGAGAGGGCGTGCGCGGGCTCAGCCTCACGAGTAGGGAGCCAATCAGAAGATGGCAGACTCAAAATCGATAAAAGGAAACAAAAAAAATACATCCTCAAGCTTGCGTGTGTTGCTTAGCAACACTCGCTTGGTCACACACATTTTGTGCCAGTCTTAGCAACCAATCCCCAGCCCCCCCCCCCCCCATGTTAGCATTTGCGACGATGGCTAGTGGCGTGGCCCGGCCTGAAGGCTAGGGTGCTAGTCCATTTGAAGTCTCGAGGCGGCGGAGGAGAGCTGTAAAAGACTCACGGTGCAGAGTACGGTGGACGTGTGGCCATTGCCACGGGAACCCTCTGGCCAACACACTCTGACAGTTGGTCAGTCCTTTGATTCATTGGTACCATTATTTTCTCAACAAATTTTGCCTACAAAAACAATCCCCCGGCCGCTGCGCCCATGACGACCGGCCTGGGAGCTCGTTGGCGTTCTGTAACGAGATGCGTTCACTGTGGACTTTGAGACGGGTCCTGGCGCCGCCGCCGCCGCACCGCACCGTCCCCATGGCAACCGCCGCCATTGGATGAGCTGTTGCCCTGGACGACGGTCGGGGCCCTAGACACAGGGGACCGGCGTGCGAGTCCCGGAAGCGATCAGTCCAATAAGGACGGACTGGAGGAGTGCCTTGGTGCAGATCCACCGGGTTTCAGGAAAATCCGGTGGATTCAGGAAAAGAAGATTGCCTTAAGTCACAAGATACTACTTAGTTTTGTGGCCCCTGTGGCTAAAGAATGCAGGTCCCTGCAGCGCAGAATGAGATGATGACAAGAGGAGCGGTCAGCATGTTTACGTGGAACATTTATTTCTTTCAAAGACTTGGTCTGTGGAGGGTGTGGTTTTGGTTTGGATTTTTTCATTCCCTTGGAATGAATCTTTTTCTGTGAGAAAAATGAGAAGACACTCATTGCTTAAGGAGGGTAGAGGCAGGCTTCAGTGGTGGGAGGGAATAAAAAGGGGTTGACAGGTCGCTCGCTGGAAGACGCTAGATTGATGCTCAATTTTAGGGAAATGAAAGTTCAGCCTTCTATGTAGCCCAGCCCTTTATAAACCCCTCCCCCTTCCTGAGTGATGGCTTTGTACGAAAAACACAATCCAACAGCCTACCAGCATGCATTGGGGCGGAAAGGCCCCATATTTTCCCAGAAGATTCTTTGAATGTTACCCCAAAACAAAAACGCAAACACAAAAAAAAATAAAAAGCCAAGCCACTGAAGCCAAAGCATGAATTTGCATTTCCAACCCCACCCCATCCCTCCCATACATGGCTAGTAAACACTGGTGGACAAGCACTCCTAACTGAGGAACCATCTCTCTACCATGTTCCTGTACTTGACGCGGTGGAGCCATCACCACTTTCTAAGCAGCTCCTGGCTGCGACCCCCTGGGTCCCTGGCCCAACGTCCAGGCGTGTACATCGAGTTCAATATGTTTTACGGAGCAGCGTAGAACATGTTGCCTGTTTGTAGACTTTTACGTCTACCATTGTTCTTTATTTTTCACCGATTTGGTGCTGTTTTTGTTTTTTCCATATCAAATGTGTGTTGTAAATGTGTTTTTTTATTTGATTATTTTTCTAACTTTTTTCATGGCATTCAACCCGTGACCTGTCCTCTTTTTCTGGATGGGCAAGGGAATCGCAACCAGTGCTGTCGTTACTTTATTAGTCGTTTACTCTTCATTTTTTCCTTCTTTCTGACTTTACTCTATCCATCTTTGTTTCTGTACATCCATCTTTCTCCTACATCTCTCTTTCTTGCCGTCTCTCTATCTGTCTATCAGTCTTCCCCTGTCTCTCCCTCTTTCTCTCCCCTTCTTTTTCTCTCCCTCTCTCTCTCTCTCTCTCTCTTTCTCTCTCTCCCTCCCTCTTCCTCTCTCTCTTTTTCTTTCATAGAGAAGGGACACCCCTGCTCCTATCCCCCCTCGTCGTTCCTCGGGCCTCATCCCGGCTGTGGGTCCCAGTCTTGTGTGTATTTATAAACCTTGCTGTATGACGTTGGCCTCTTACTTAGTGGAACGTTTATTTGCAGGAAACCTCTAGTTTGTCTGAGAAGAAGGTCGGCTTGTCGTAATGTTAGTGAACAATGACCTTGGCACTCGTCATTGACTGCACTGTTTTATTTCAAGAGTATAAGAGTTGAGTTTAATTTAAACACTTATTCTGTTTTTTTACATTTGATCTCTCTGTTGCCAATCCGCATGACGCAATGTTATCAGCCATCGGAAGGGCCAGCATTGTGTCGCGGGAAAACGGATTGCACTTCGCTAGTTTCGGGAAATAAATCCACAACGTAACGATACCCTGATGACAATTTATTTAAAGGAGCGGGATATGTGCAGTCAGACCAGTCAGACAATGGGAGGTGGCTACTTTAGACTGTCACTGCGGTCCGGCTTATTTTTTATAACAATTCTACTTTTCGATTTTTCACAAAAACGGTAACGATTAATAGCAACCATCGTTGTTAATGTGGTCGTAGAGTAAATTTTTGGTTTGTTGTTGTTCCCCGTATGGTTTTTAATTTCTTAACAAAACATTCCAACTGTTAGTTTGATTTGGCTTAACTTTGTTGTTGTTAGCGTTATTTTTTTGCTTTATTTTAGCGTTTCGTAGGAAGTTTTTTGGGGTTTTTTGCTGTCTACTCGCGCCAACTTTAACTCTTTGCATGGTTTGTGCGTCAGCATGCCTGCTTGTCTATGTAACGAAAATAACGTATTTGCACAATAGAAGAAGAACACTGGGCGGAGGAGGGGGGCGGGAACCCGGTCTCCCATGGCAATCAAGTATCTATGGGAAACAGGGCCGACTCCGCCTTCCTCGCTGTGCAACAGAATTCAGAAAAACAACTTTGTCCAACACGACTAACAGAGATAGAGAAAAGAAGAAGAAGAAAAAAAACATTTGATATTGTTCTTAATCAATATTTTTTTCAATTAAGTGATTTCACCAGAATCCAGCACTAAGATAAACAATGTATGGACAAATGAGAAAATGTATTTAAGAGAATAGTGCTCTGCCTTCTCAGACGTGGACTCTCACAAAGAATGTTCCTCTGGCATTTTACACCGGCACTAAATTAACCCCTGGAGAGAGAGAGAGAGAGAGAGAGAGAGAGCGAGAGAGAGAGAGAGAGAGAGAGATTGGGGAGAAAGTGAGATTGGGGAAGAGAGACAGAGAGAGATTGGGGGCGAGAGATAGAGACAGAGAGGGAGAGAGAGAGACAGAGAGAGAGAGAAAGAGGAGGAGAAAGTTCAGAAACTGGGCATCTCGGTTCAACTGTCGACAACCGCCTCGGCCAGTTCTATCTAAATACCACTGTGGCTCAAGAGTTATTCTTGGTTTTCATGTAAACGGAAAATAATGTTATTTTTAGTTTGTTGTTTGTCTCTGTATTGATTAAAAAAAGTTAACATTCTTTGGGACCTACGCTTCGGACATTTCATCCCTTCATCTATAAAATATATTTCAGAAAGATGATGAGAGTATTTGATCATTGTGTTTGGTAATTTTCTCTTGAAATTATGTGTTTGATTTAATTAAGAATTAACATAGGGAGTTCTATTTCGAGGGGTTTTGAGTGGTACATAGTCTACAGAGATGCTCCTGTTGCTGTCTAGTTTATGTTCCACACCACCAGGATAATCGTGGTCGGCTCATATGAGGATCGTGAACCGACGTAAAATAACTAGATATGTCTTAAGAAAACAACTTACGATGGCCAGCCATCTTATTTATTTCGATGGAAAATGAAAAAATACAAATACGTTTTCACTGGAAGTAAATTTCCTTCTTTAGGAAATCCATGTGTATGTACAATTATGTATGTACAACGATACATATGTACATTATACATATGTACATATTATATATACATATTATACATATGTATGTACAATTATGTGTATGTCCTAATTAACTATTATAATTATAAGCATGTGGACGGCAGGTCCATGGTGTACTCAGTGGTGATCAGGCCCTGGTTATACACTGCATGTGGTCTCGGTGGTAATCAGGCCCTGGTTATACACTGCATGTGGATTCAGTGGTGTTCAGGCCCTACACTGCATGTAGAATCGGTGGTGATCAGGCCCTGGTTATTATACATCATAATGAACTAACTCGTTCCTCGAGGGGTATTGCTGCTAAAACTGCTCTCCTGATCACAAGAGAGCAACGTGCGGTCTCGTGATCAGCTGTACAAGTCAGAGAGCGCCCTCGAGGAACCCGTCCGGGGGCGTGTCCTCTGAACGGAAATAGTGGGCGTGTCCTGGAACCTTAAGCAAGCCAATCACGTGAGGCCACTTCCACTTCCATTTACCGAGCAAACACAAACTTGTCACTCGTGCCACCGCCATGCCAACTCCGCGACACTAGTCCTATCTTTCACTCTTATCTGACCCTTCACTGCGGGGGTCGTGGAAGAAGAAGAGCCACCCGGTCTGGACCCTCTTTTCTTTTAATCACCGTAGAAGTGTGTTCTGTCCCGTCGGCGCTATGCCCAACATCGTGCTTTTTAGCGGGAGCTCTCACCACGACCTGTCGCAGAAGGTGGCCGACAGGCTGGGGCTGGAGCTGGGCAAAGTCATCACCAAGAAGTTCAGCAACCAGGAGACTTGGTGAGCACCGCGTCCCACAGTGCTACACGGTCGGGTTGTGTGTGTGTGTGTGTCATGTGTCGTGGCATTGTAGACTCGTGATATGGTGTGTAGGTGGTGTGTGTCCCATGTGCGCTGGTTAGCTTCAAAGCTAACAATAGTTTAGCGCATAGGCAGCGGAGACACGTGACCCGCTAGCCGCTAGTAAACACGGGGAGCTAACAGGCTAACGGAGGCTAACGGTGGACCGCTAACCACTAGTAAACACGGGGAGCTACCGGCGGAGCGCTAGCGGGCTGACCCCGCGGGCCGCAGGTTCATGCAGGGCCCAGACGACACGTTACTCACTGGCCCGTACAGCCAAGTCCAATCATGTACATGTCGTTTCAAGATTCATGTTATATTTTTTTGATCTACTTATTTAACCGTTACCTGAAACAAAGATACGGAACGTAGCGAGTGTAGCTGTCTTCATTCTTTTCCAGTAGAAGTTGGGGCTTTTTTACCATGTATGGTTTTTACAGACTTGTTGAAACGATGACATTTCGCCATAGTTGCATTCTATCTGAGCATTAACTCGACTATATTGAGATATTTGGGTTATTATCTGTAATGCCAATGTTTTATTAACATATGGCAGTTGCACAATACAAAAATATGTGTTACCGTAGTTTAATGTACAAAATGTAGGGGTGTGATTTGAAGTGCAATTTCTATAACTCTTATTTGATTAGTTCATTTTCTTGTAGATTAACACTAATCTACAATCTTTTCAGATTTAAAGATTAATATATTAACATGATTTAAGGGGTCCTTCAAAGGCAACTTTATGCGGAGGGAAAATTCTTTACAATGACTTTTCAGTGTGTAAATCTTCAACCAAGAGTGTACAGCAACAAGGGTCTGATTATTTTCTCAACCCTACGAAACTAAAGTAAACACGGGCTAATCAGTTGTGTTCTCAAAACTGTACACACTCTTTTAGCAGTTGACATTTGGCTCCCAAGGACAAATGCAATAGTGCAACAATAGAGAAGTACTTGTTTCATGGGAATCAGAAGGTGGGCGAAGCATTTCACACACAGTTATGTGTATTGATGCAACATTGCTGTGTCTGTGTAGTGCACTATATGGCCTGGCAGATGGCTGGATTAAGATGACCAGTGGCTTAATCTAAACTCCAATGGATTTGATAACTAAGCCTTTATGTGCTATTTATAATAAACACTCAAAAAACACTAAAAACAATGATTGTGAAACTGCATCTCAGTCCGCATCAACATTCTTTGGTTTTATTAGCATTTCTTCTAGTCGTTGGTACTATGTGGAGTCCTGGCTTGTGTTTCCAGATGCATCCTAGTCTCCAGTTGTGTGACTGGGGCCTTGTGCGAGGGGCCGCAGTCTCAGGTTTTTAATTAACACCACAGAGCCTCCAGACCAGCGGTCACATGAGCTGAAGTCTTCTCCACCCGTCTCTGGAATGTTAGAAACATGTTGTGGCGGGCGGCCGTCCTGTGTAGCACCGTGGAGAGTTTTCCTTTTTATTGTATTTCCCTAATACAACATCCAAGGTAGACTTGAAGATTAGATGTATTTTCCCAAACGACCATCACATTGTTGTTCATATAAATAAACCAACGGACCTCTCGTCCTCGTCAAAATCTATACAGGTCTGAATTTCTGTTGGTCACCTCCATGGCCATGGAAATCAGCTGCTTGTTTTCGGGGTGTTGGCGACTAGACGTTGCCGCACTTTGTGGTACAAAATACTAGTTGGTTTAAAGCTTTTCTTTTTTTTTTTCTTGATTTGAGAAAAGCATTTCTATATAAATTGCAAAAGCATGCCATTCACTCTTGATGGAAATATATGTACACTAGGGCTTTAACTTTTGCCAAAAATTCATATTCGAAGTTCGTTTGTTTATTCATTTTAATATTCGAATATTTATTAATAATATTTCGACCATTAAATGCCTTCAGTAAGACCTATATGGTATAAAACTTGTATATGTTTTGTCCACCAGAGGGCAGTGTAGCAGTCAACGTCAAATTGACGTTGACTGCAGCTTGCCGGGATGTAGTGTAGACAGGTGGGCTCTCAAGTTGCTGGTTGTCCCGTGGTATGAGAGTTTGGTTCTACATATTACTTTATCCTTACCAATTATTTTTCCTTGTATTTTTTTGAACAAAAACTGGCGCCACACTTTACTTGTGAAATGGTCAGGAATGTAAATTTCGATCTACTCCTCTGGGCTGGTGTCGGTGGTGATGCGGCCATTGTTTTGCTAAAAAATACAAAATTGGCGCAAACCAGGACGCAACGCCACCTACAGGAGCCCAGATGACCAATAGCCTTGCTAATGAGCTCGCGATTCAGACTTCACCAGGTGTGAAAAAGCCTTGGAATCTTAATTGAAAACGTCATTCAAGCTAGGGGTGTGCACGGGTACTCGTGTACATGTGTAATCGGTTAGTAAATTGAAACGGTTTAGGAAAAATCAGTAAACGAAAACCGTAAAAAAATCAAATTAATCACCGCGCCATTGTTTCAATGGGAATCGCGATGGTCCATACTTTCAACATAAAGTTAACATATTTATAATTCGAAATTCGTCCCAGCCTTTATACCACGGATACTCTAGGGCAGTGGTTCCCAACCTGGGGTCCGCGCCCCCCAGTAGGGGGCGCCAGAGATCGCAAGGGGGGCGCACAAGTGTGTCTGCGCTGAGGTTGTGACTTGTGAAAAAAAATAAATCCACATTAAATGTATAAAACCCCAATAACATCCAATTGGATAATCGAAACGATGTTTAATGCCAGTTAAAACATATCATTGGTCCACATTTAAATTCATAATTATGTGACCTCTGAACTTGCGTAAGCAACCTTCCGGTCAGCTCGTGGGTGGCGGGCAATGCTGATTGTTTCCCTCATTAGTCGGCCTCACTTTACACAGAAAGAAAATGTCTGTGAAACGTAAATATACAGATGGTTCGTCTGTACCAAAGAAGAAAACAAAGCAATATCTCGAGAGATACATCGATTTTGGTTTTATGGAAGGACTGGACAGTTTTCGGCCAGAATGCGTCATTTGTGGCGAGAAGCTAGCTAATCAAAGCATGAAACCATGCAAACTGAAACGACACCAGGAGACCAAACACCCCGAGACTATTGGTGAAAGTCGAGAATATTTTGAGAGAAAGAAGCAATTGGCACTATCAAGAAGATCCACGGACATCAGAAAAGCTTTTGAAAAAGCAGGTACTGATTTACACAGAGCCACGGAGGCGTCATTTGACTGTTCACTGTTAATTGCGAAGGCTAAAAAGCCGCACAATATTGGAGAGCAGCTAATCAAACCCGCCCTCCTGAAAATTGTAGAGAGGATGTGTGGACCGCAAGCAGCTGATAAAGTGAAAACTGTCCCACTCTCGGACAACACTGTGAAAGACAGAATTGATAAAATGGCTGCAGATTGCCAAAACCAGCTCCACGAGAAGCTGAGGAATGCTAACTTTGCCATTCAGCTGGACGAAACAACAACCGTGTCAGACGAGGCCGTTCTCATTGTTTATGTGCAGTATATTGATGGCGAGGACTTGAAACAAGACATTCTTATGTCTACAAATCTATCAACAACAACAACCGGCCAGGATATATTTCTGGCTGTGGACTCATATCTCTCATCCAACAATCTGCCCTACGAAAACCTGGTTGCATGTTGCACTGACAGAGCCGCAGCAATGATGGGAAAGAACAAGGGGTTTAACAGCCGACTGAAGGAAAAAGTCCCAGGGTGCGTGATTTTCCACTGCATGATACATCGGCAAGCACTGGCGAGTAAAAAACTTTCCGAAGACCTTAGTAACACCCTGTCAACTGTTGTTAAAGTTGTAAACTTTATTAAAGCTCGCCCAACAAACAAGAGACTCTTTGCCCAGCTGTGCGAGGATGAAGCGCATCAAACACTTCTTCTACATACGGAGGTGCGCTGGCTATCGCGTGGACAATTGCTTGTGCGTTTTATGGAACTGCAAGAAAAAATTAAGGAATTCTTACAAGATCACAATCGACCACTGTGTGAACAGCTGACTGATGCGTTTTGGATTAAAACGGCGTACCTGGCGGACACGTTCGCGCTCTACAATGAGACGAACAAGCGAATGCAGGGACCTGAATCAAACGTCATGCAGTGCAAAGACGCCCTGGACGCTTTCTCGCGCAAACTGGATTACAGAGTTCAAAAAATGTCAAACGGGGAATTACATCACTTTCCACTGCTGCTGAAACAGTCTGTTGGCACTGTGTGTGCGTCTTTACGCACCGAGTTTACCCGCCACCTGAACCTGCTACGCGAGGAGATTCAAAGCCGCTTCGCAGACATCAGTGAGTACTTATCAAAGGAAGCGTGGGTAGTGGACCCCTACACTTTCACCCTCAAGGATGTGGAATACCTCGGCTGTGAAGATGAGCTTTGTGATCTTCAGGCTGACTCTGTGGCAAAATAATACTTACAGGAGAACGGATTCAAAAAGTTTTGGATTGTCAAAGGACAAGCTGTTGCTCCCAGACTGGCCAAACACGCAGTAAGGAGGGTTATTCTGCCATTCAGCACTACATACCTGTCTGAGACAGCATTCAGTGCCCTTGTGACAATAAAAACAAGAGCCAGAAACAGACTTGATGTCCACCAGGACTTTAGACTGGCTGTCACAACCATCACACCTGACATCGCATCCCTGGTCAAAGGTATGCAAGTCCAAGGTAGCCATTAGTTTATGAATTAATTTACTGGCACAGAGTAAAAAAACGTAAGGAATAACTTGTTTACTGTTATTGATGTTTACTGTTATTATTACACATAAACGTGTATAGCTGTGTTCTATAGCTGTTCTGTTCATATTTTTATACACTTTGTGTGTGTGTGTGTGTGTGTGTGTGTGTGTGTGTGAGAGTCCATGTGTCTATATACAGTGTAAAAGCAGGAGAATAAGAACAAAAGCCTACAACTGCTGTTTATTTTTGCAAATAAAAGTTTGTAATTAATCACTCTATTCTTTTATTGTGTGTATGTGGGTCGGAGTTAGGGTTTGGGGGGCCTTGCTTGTCTTGGACCCTGGCAGGGGGGTCCTCAAGGAAAAAAGTTTGGGAACCACTGCTCTAGGGTGTATAGCGTATAACCGCGTTGTCTGATTACAGTTTAATTCATTTTTCACAATTTACCAGCTCTCGTTTGAAGAATAATCACAGCACCATTCGTTTCACTGGGAATTGTGACGGTCTATACTTTCAACATAAAGTGTACATATTTATAATTTGAAATTCGTCCCAGCCTTTATACCACAGATACAATAGGGTCGATAGCATATAACCGTGTTTTCTGATTACAGTTTAATGTAACAGTAAGCTGACAACATCCTAATTAACACCGCAACTGCAAATTAACCACACGGAGATAACCATGGCAACCGGTCAAACAAATTTTCTTTTTGCGATCATTTTGCTCACACATCTGCCGTGTGGATAATCCCCCTATAGCGCGACTGCGGTCCACTTAAAAAAAAAAAAAATCATAAATGAATAAAAAAAAACGGTTAACCATGTACACGAAAAAAAAAATGGGTCATGTAACGTTTACAATTTTTTGTAACCATTCACACACCTAGTTCAAGCAAAGACATTTACAAAAAATAATGCCCATAACAGGTTTGAATATTAAGGACTGCCTAATATTCATTCGAATATTGATTTATTTTTTGATATTCGAATAACGAAGTTCGGAGTCGAAGCCCTAATGCACATGAGAATACCTTTTCATTCATTTGATATAATGGGACTCATAATCCTTGCGCAGCCGAAATGTACCGATCAAACGCTACGTCACAAGGCAACCCTCTGACAAGGCATAAAATCAGATGATTTCATTGCTCTTGTGTGGGCAGTCGCTTTCGAGCTGCACTTGCTGTCTCCCTCTGATTTTAATTAAACCATCGTGGTTAAAATGTCCTCATATTGATCAATAACAGAAGACATACTTTAGCCTACACGAATCATGCTGAGACCAGCGGGTGTCTGAGAATTTATGCAGGTGTTTTTTGTTGTGATTGTTTGCCATAAAGCAATGTTGGCACTCCAGTGAGGCTGTGATGAAGTTCATTATTTATTGGACCGTGTCTAGACAGTTACAAGTGCTCCATCGCCATATTGAGAGAGTGGTTTCTGCAGTGAACGTAGACAAATGCGGGAAACTGTGCTGCGCTGCGTGCCTGAACGCTGCACGCTTTCCCGCTTACATTACCAGCACCATCATAAGGCGTTTTGGGTTTCATTCTGAAGTAAATGCGATGGCTCCCCAGTAGGCCTTCATGATAAATCGTTATAATATCGCGATCTCGATTCACACCTCTGTGGATTAAATTTTTTAATTAATTAGATTTTTTAATTTATTTTTATTTCTAAAAATCATTTTTTCATTTTTGTGGCAGAGAATCGTGTTATCAATTCTAAGCTAAAAAATCGTGACTCATATTTTTCCCAGAATCGTGCAGGCCTACTCCGCGGTCCGGGGGGGGCATGGGTATTGCTGCGTTGCGATATCATCATGAACAGTTCTAACTGTAGAGAAAGTGATATCCTTGAGCTGCTGGATCATGTGAGCGTAGGTTATGCAGTCGGATTAAACAAAGACCTTGAAAGATGGTGAGATCTATAAGAGAGACGCAGAGGAACTTTCCTTACGAGGCTTTTGTCGAAGAAAAAAAACAGTTGGTCAGCAAAATAAATAATATGTTGGCGTTTTTCCACTTGTAAATAGTTAATCGCGTTTGTAGCCTACACTCAGACGTGAACTCATTTTTGCATGCGGGGGTCTTCATTCATAAAAAAATAAAAACATTCGGGAGTAGGATATGCGAATCATTCTAAAGAGGTCTAGACTCTGTCTGCAGCCCCGCCTTCTCCAGTGAACCAAGAAAGCACGCGCCGTGACAAACGAGGGATTTGACCCCCTCAGTTTTGCAAAGGAAACTTGAGATGAGTCGGTGAAATCGCAGGACGTGCCAAGCTGCAACCAAACCGGCTTGGCAGTGTAAAAACGCGTCGGGCAGGATCTAGACCAAGCTCTCCTAATCGGGTCAGCAATAGCCTTGTGTCAATGCCCAGCCTCTGCGTTTGAATAATAATGTATTAATTAGGGCTGTAACTAACGATTATTTTAATAATCGATTAATCTGTCGATTATTTTTTTCGATGAATCGGTTAAAAAAAAGAAACATTTGTAATTGGTGGATCTTTATTCAAAAACTGAACATTACTTCAAATTCACAGTGCAGACTAAAGTGTAAAAACACCAGGTTATTGCTCCAACGTCCCGAAACTATTAAAAGTAATATTAAATGATAAAAAAACTTAACTGGGATAACACAAAAATACATACTATGTATGTGTGTGTGTGTGTGTGTGTGTGTGTGTGTATACACACACACACACACACACACACACACACACACACACACACACACACACACACACACACACACACAGTATATAAGGGATGTCCATGGTTAACCGATAAGATCTTTAACGGTTAAAACGGTTCTCTCAGATGACAGGAGATTGTTAATATTTATTGATATCATTTTCGAGACTCCTTAACGATCCAAGTCAATATTGATACTACTATTGATACTTTTCTATTATTTTGTTTAAATAGAACTTGTATTATTGCTTTAATTGCTGATAAGATGATCATAGCTCAAGATAGGACGTTAAACAGGTCATAATACCATCTTCACTATCTATTTTATATTGCTGGGAAAACAAGTTTTCGTCAAATTTCATTTCTTTGTGTTGCATTTGTGTTGCAACACATCAGTCATATTCAGTGTTTCCCCTAGGATGGAGTTGCAGCAGCGGAGGTGAAATGTTTTTTTTTCGCTCGCAAATATTTTGGTTTGCTCACAAAGCGCACCCTGCCGAGAGGTTTCTATGTGTCTGCCGGCAACATACCCACAGTACATTTGTGAACAGTAACGAGCATGGGAAATATGGAGAGATTGAACATATTACAAGTATAATCTTTAAAACCATTATTTACATTTATTTAACAAAAATATATTATATCAACAACCACCCTATACAGTAAAATCACATAGCCCAAATACTACAACAATCGAAAAGGTCTGTGCCTCAAACCAATGCATCTTCCCACTCCCTCCCCTCTCCCCTCCACAAAGGTTGTAGTAGGACTATAAAGAGGCCATGCCTCTATTGAACAAGTATTGGGACTCTAGAGTCAATAATGGTGACGCTATTGAAATTGTTGCTCAATAAAGAATCCTCAAAAATAAGAAGAGATATATTTTTCAAAACTAAAGGTTGTAGTAAGACCATGAAGAGGCCATACCTCTATGGAACAAGTTTTGGGGCTCTAGAGTCTATAATGGCGACGCTATTGAAATTTTACCATTGTGGTCGTTTTCAGTTTTGCACTTTGCAGACGGTCCCTAAACTCGCGGCTGAAAGTCGACAGCTCATAGAAGCCAATGCAATTCACCGTTCGCTAAAGGCGACTCATTTGGATGAAAACAATGTTGTAGCTGGTTCTCTGGCTTACTACACTAAATTGTTTTGCAACGATGTTTCACTGATGATCTATTGAACCGCAAACTCAGTATCCGCCAATTTATTTCCAACTTTACGGAAGTTCCTCTCCGTTTATGCTTTGCTCACAGCGTGAATTGACCTGGATATGAAGTGTCCTTAGCGCAAAATAACATTTGTTTCTAAAGAGAAGACGGAGCTCTCCTCTCTGTTTATATGCTTTACTCAGGTGTGTGAATTGACCTTGTTATGAAGCGTCCGTAGCATAAAATAATATAACATTCGTAATTTAAAGAGATAAGCTGAAGCTCTCCTCTCCTCTTGTTAAAAGAAAGAAATTCAGCAGCATATTTCAGCTAAGTGCATATAGGGGAAACACTGATATTACTGAGCCGACCTGAACACATCACATTTGACACTGTTTGCTACTTTTTTTAAGCTAACTAGCTTTATATCCTGCCGATTTTAACATGGATTTAAAAACTGGATTACTATTTTTAACTGACGGGACTTTCTACACCGTACGGTTGTGTGATTACTACCACTGATTTGAATGACTGTTGATGCACGTGGTGCCGACTCCGAGCCCGTCTGCACACCGTCTGCAGCAGCAGCTGACTAGACTGGTTGGACTAGACGGATACTGAGTTGAAGGAGTTTTTTTTTAACCCAAAGACAGTGAAGGTACTACACTTTTATATAGGCCTACAGTCCAGTGATAAGATATGACCAAAATACAAGCTGTGGTCGCTCACACTAAAGTTCGCTGTGGGTGTGCTTGAACCATGAACCAACCTGTCGGCGGTTGGCTGTAAACAGTGCCGCGCCTACGAGTGAAGTATTAATCGCGAGACTCAACGGATCGATGACCAAATTCGTTGCCAACGTTTTTAGTAATCGATTTTTATCGATTCGTTGTTGCAGCCCTAGAATTAATGGAATGTTGCATTTTTAATGGTTACACCAAAGATTCTAGACTAGAGTGCGCGCCAAACAATGAAACTTTATGACGAATCAGATAAAGTCGGCTCTCCTTGCTGCGCAAAGCATGTTTCACAAATCAGCACATTAAGATAAATTCACACAAGCTATTTTAGATTTTTGTAATATGGAATTATTTCAGGGGGAAAATGCAGTGATAAACTGTACGCACAGGATTAGGACTGATATAGCATAGTGTTTCCCATACATAGACCAATGTGTGGCGCAGCCACACATTGGCCACAGAATCAACACCGAGCGCCACAAATTGATGCTGCTTTTTTTTTTTTTGATTTTTAAATATAAATATAGTTCCGTTCATTCATCTTCGCATAGCACTCTTTCTCCCTGTCATTCTCGTTCACACACGCACACAGACAAGCGCACATACATGCCAATGGTGCGCGGGTACAATACCACTTATTGGATAAACCCGCGTATAATACATGCACATGCACTGACAGCGGATTTGCCCGCTCTTCCTCTCAATGCGCTTTCAAAGGTAAACCCGAAGCAGCGGGATAATGTATAAAACGCCGGTCATTATCGGGGAAAATAGGCCCCAACAGGGCGAACAGGACACCATCGCGCAGCGGAGGTGTCTTGCTTCACCCTGAAGGGGCTTATTTTCGATAATGACCGGAGATGTTCTATGCATTATCCCGCTTATTACACGGCTACTTGCCAAAACGAAAAAATAACTTCACATGGTGTCTTTTTTCAATTTATTTGTTGCCAGCATTCGTAGTGTTGATCAGCGGAGAAATAGTCCGCCAAAGAAGTTGACGTTGCTTAGCAACCGAAGAGGGTTGACAGGTTACTGGTACTTGCAGAGTGATACCAAAGACGTCATTAGAGGCAAAAATCTTTTTTTTTTCCTTGACAGCGGTAAATTATACTCATGATTATACTTAGCCACGGTGAATTATGTAATTCACCGCCGGAAGTTGTGAAGGGCCCATGCAAGTTAACGGAACGTTCCATGGCATTGAGAAGACCCGTGTAATAATTGCGATTAATGTGAAATGCGGTTATAGTTTATATATATTACGGTGTTAGACCCCCAGGCGAACACTAGGCGAACAGACTCGCTACATGAGGGCTTACTGCAGTAATCCACGTATCGAAACGTCCTGCTTTCAGCCTAATTTAAAATTGTTTTTGGTTCTGAAAACAAACAAGCATCACATTTAAGCTCTTGTCATACACACTATTTTCTGACCGTGTTGGCCCTCTAAGTTTGTAACATGCCTATTGTTGACAGATTCTGCTGCATTTTAGACTAATCTAATGGTTCACAAAATAAACACTACCAGTTTATGTGTGAGAGTGTGTGAACATGCTGGTCGACCTATTTTAGGGGCCCAGGTTCGAACAAAGCTCCTTAATTGTGCTGACGTATGTAATATAATGACAGTTTAAGAGTGGTAAAGAGGACCACGTTAAAAAAGTAAAACCCAGAAGAACATCCCTCCGTTAGTTTCTCCCCTCACTGTAAAGTGTTTCATTTCATCCCCTGTGGTGGAGCAATGGTAATGAGTATTTACCAGAAGTCGTACGAAAATAAAATTAATTTTAAATTAGTGTTCATAAGCAAACCAGTGAAAGGGATGTCTTCATTGGTCAGAAAACAGAATGAATCTAGCAGGACCAGCCAAACCTGACGCAACAGCAATAGGTGATTTATCCACAGAACGGGTCTGAAAACAAACGTTGTAACCACACTCACTCTGTGCCCCCCGCCAATTGTAACCAAACTCACTCTGCCCCCCCCACCAACCAGTGTTGAAATCGGGGAGAGCGTGCGTGGCGAGGACGTGTACATCATCCAGAGCGGCTGCGGGGAGATCAACGACAACCTGATGGAGCTGCTCATCATGATCAACGCATGCAAGATCGCCTCGTCGTCCCGTGTCACCGCAGTTATCCCATGCTTCCCCTACGCCCGCCAGGACAAGAAGGACAAGGTGGGGGTATGGGCACACGCTTCACACTGGTCACACGGTGCAAAGTCCCCCTCCTGAATCTGGTGGTCCCCTCACTAACTCTGGAGGTCAAAGGACCTGATTCTGGGGGTCAGGGGACCTAAATCTGGAGGTCCCCTCACTAACTTTGGATGTCAGAGGACCTGAATCTGGAGGTCCCCTCACTTACTCTGGAGGTCAGAAGACCTGAATCTGGAGGTCCAGGCACTAACTCTGGAGTCGCAATACTTGTATTCCCATTGATACATTTCCTCAGGGACAATATTCATAGAACTCAATAAATCAATGTTCAGCAGGAAAGTTTGAAATCGGTACGTAGGCGAGAATATCCAAGATGCTTAAGCTGTGTGTACTAAAACGGTACCAGGTTTTCTGTTTTTACATACCACTACACCAGTGTTTACGCTAGAAAAAATTGGTGCCGGTCATCATGTGACCTGGAAGGTTTAATTTTAACGTTTTTATTGTTTTTTAACTTATATTTGGCATCTGTGAAGAGTGCTGCTGACTTAAAGTCAAATGTATCGAGAGTGTCTATGCTGCTTGCAATGTGCATAAGCCTCGTGACTCTTCCTTCCCCAAGGCGGCTTCGCTGAGCAGTCTTTATTAGAGCTTAGATCGGGCCCAGAAAATCAAGCCCAACCCGGCCCGAGCCCGTGCACATTCTGTCCGAGCCCGGCCCGGCCTGACACATTAACTGTAATGATGAGCCCGAGCCCGATTTCAACCCGAAATTTTTTTTAATGCATGTGTAACTTTGTACACAGTTGTTACTTAGGCCTACCCTGCTAAATATATATGTAAGGGATAATGTATGCAACGCCGGTCATTATCGGGAAAATAAGCCCCGAAAGGGCGACCAGGACACCGATGCACAGCGTCGCCCTGAAGGGGCTTATTTTCGATAATGACCGGCGACGTTCTATACGTTATCCCAACGTCGCTTAGCAACCGAAGACGCTGGGGTTGACAAGTTACCGGACTACTACCCATGCAAGTGAACGGAGTGTTCCACGCCATTGAGAAGACCCAAGTAATAAAGGTCTATAATATTTCTGTTTATTGCATAGATTTTTCCTCAGATTAGGACAATAAAGCAATGATTAAAAAAAACCAAAAAGAAACACAAACGCTCGATCAAAGGCCCGACCCGACCCGGCTCGAGGATAGTGGTGGGAAATATCGGCCCGACCCGCATAGTTTTACATGAATTGGCTAAACAAATGACCACTGTAGCATATTTAAACACAATTCAAATTGTGCAGAGAGAATTATTTCCATTGGTCATTCTGACCGTAGACATTTAGAATTTTCGGTCCTACTCATTTTTTTCCGGTCAATGACCGGTAATTACTAGACAACGGAAACTATGCACTACACTCTCTACAAATGTAATCGTACAGCCCTGTGATTGGTCAGTTCCCATTGTTTTGTCCTTGACGGTGTTGACACGTGGACCTCAAGGCCATTATTAACCAAACTTGGTTCTAGGAACGCCCATTATTTGCTGGATTTCCCAATTAACTGATGGCTCATTCAGAATCTTGAGAAAATGTCAAAAGCCGTCAAATTTCATTGATTACATTTGGGGAGAGCAGTTGCCAAGTTGTGTTGTTATAGTTGGCCTGTGCATCTTCAGTGTACAGTTATTGAATGCAGCACGTGGCGTCTAGGGGGCAGAAAGTTGCCTCCTCCTCTTATTAATTTGTATTGATCTATTTTTCTTTATTAACTTGGTAGATGTATTTGTAACACGTGCTTGCTGGTGTCTGTCTAGAGCCGGGCCCCCATCTCAGCGAAACTGGTGGCCAACATGCTGTCGGTTGCCGGGGCTGACCACATCATCACCATGGACCTGCACGCCTCGCAGATCCAGGTCAGTGGTCCTCACACCCAACACAATGTGTGTAACAACTTGATGAGGTCCCAGAGCTTTGTCTGCCTTAAATGGGACATTTTCTTTTGTCCTAGTCCTCTAGTCCTCCATATTATAAGAGGGCAACATATTTCTAGAAAGTTGAGTCGTTTTTAGGGTTAGGGTCCCCCACTGGAAACATCTCCGCCAAGCACCACAAAAGTTGGTCCACAAAATCGTATTTATGCTCTGATGGGAGGGGGATGGGGAAGTGGGTGGTAATATTCGGGTTGACACTAACGGTTGCCCGCTTGCCCGGGGCAACCAAAAATAATATTTGGGCAAATTGAGATTGATTTCTGGTTGCCCGAACGGACAAGTGGATTTTTGAGTTTTTTTTTAATATAAAGGCTATTTATATTAAAAAAAACCTTTTTTCTTCTGTAAAATCACACAAAATAGATATATTTGCAATTGAACAGTGTGCTGTCTTCTCTTCTCTCTGACACCGAGTTAAAAGACACGCATCACTACAGCGCGAACATAGTCCTGCCTCCTGTCACTCACTGGCGGTGCAGTCTATGGCAGTGATTCGGCACTAGTCTGTGTTGGCTAAAGGTTAGCCAACACAGCTAGCATCTGAAGTGCAGCGCCGCCGCTGTCACACCAAATGTGTACCGGGTACGTAATCCATTCCAAACTTGCCTGGCAACAGATGATCGCGGACGATCGCGTCGATTGACGTAGGAAGGTTCAAGAACATTCGCGAAGTCTTTCATTGAGTTCAAGAACATTCGCGAAGTCGTTCATTGAGCGCGACAAGACAGATAGCCCTAACTTTACAAATTACATTTATTAGCGTTCCTAACTTTATATTTGTATTGCATTTAATTGTTTAATCGAATTTAGCTAGTAACCTCTGTGTTTAATGTGTAGTAAACCGAGTGTTTAACCGCGAATGTTCTTGAACCTTCCTACGTCAATCGACGCGATCGTCCGCGATCATGTGTTGCCAGGCAGGTTTGGAATGGATTACGTATGGATTACGTACCCGGTACAAATTTGGCACCCGGTACAAATTTGGTGTGACACCGCCACCAGTTTAGGTAGAGAAGGAAGACGGAGTTGTGATGGAGGAGTGCTGTTTGGAAGTACTTTGGATTGAAGCAAATTACCAAGGAAAGTCAAAAGACTGATTTAAAATCATATGCAAATGCAAGAACACGGTATTGGGTTTCATAACTGCACAGCAATAGCGATCTTTTTCACGAAATTGGACCTGTGCAAACTATATTTTTTATGAAAGCTTAGCCTCCACTGATTCCGACATTCCAAACCATATCATTCTGGGACTAAAACTCGCAAATAACAACTTAAGAAGAAACTTTTCTTTTAACAACCAAAAATGAAGTTTTACCTTAGATTTTTGTCCACAAAATTGAATCTGATCTCATAAAACCACCATAAACAGATAATCCAGTGTCTGGGACAAATTTTGCATCTAAACACGGTGTTAACAATCAATGACTAAGAGAAGGTTTCTTAGGAAAAAGGTATATGCCTTCAATCAGAACACATGTTCAGTGCGATCTAGTGGCCATATGTGTATTTGCGAGTGTTTGGCTTGGTGTCATTCGATTATATTTGCCCTGAACTTTAAATAGAGGTGTCAAAATGGTAAGATACATACAATTGTGTCTCATAGTAGGACAGTGTTATCAACTGATAATGACCAACTGATAACTATTTCATGTGGAAATGTAATCTTCCACTTATGCCGTGTTCCAGCTTTATTCACTTTGACTAAGCTATCCACATTGAATATTTCACTTACACAACAATCTTTCTATTGACAACAAGATGACATATTGTAGACCTTGCAGTTTTGGAGATAGACTATTTACTTTGTTTTCCCCTGGTATCGAAAATGGTATAGAATATCGTATTGAAGTTAGAAAATTCAGTATTCGTGACAACACTACTATAAACGCGATTGTGATTATTCAGTTAGACCTACAAGAAACATGAAAGTTAAAAAATACATATGTTTGCTACTACCTTGGACATTTTGTTATGCACATTTGCATAAAATCCAGATAAAAGTATGCATGTCTCCATATAACTGGGCGATAGCTTTAATAGGTTGCAACGGTGGACTGAAATCACTTCATGGCACGATATGACCATTTGGTCAATAAGTAAACAGAAGTTTGCTATTTTTTTAAACGCCTACATATGTGGAAGCTAACATTCAGCTTCAGTCTAGTTTCATGAGCTCCCTTAAACCAGGCCAGGTGCCTGGCAAAAAGAGGCCCGTTCACTATTCTGATTTTAATTTGGGCAAGTGAACATGACGTTCGGGCAAGTCGAACATGACATGTACTTGCCTGATGGGCAAATGCTTTTGAAACCTTAGTTTTTCAACCCCTGATATACAAATGTGCCTTCTTCCTACGAAAGAGTCCGCGCCGAAACTGACTCGCTCATCTGAAAATGGGGTACTTTCACAAATGCATATCTCACTCAAAAAAGAATGTATGGACTTATTTCAAAGTTTGTATGCGTGTGGGAGCACCAGAGACCCAAAACAATCAAATTTCGTCTTTACAACCACCAGGTGATGATGACATTAACTGCTATTGATAAAATGGCCAGTACACACAGTCCATTTAGCTTTCCACTGGAGGGGACCCCGAAGGAAATGATGCAACAACACAGGAAGTGATGAGGATCACGTAAGCCGGCATCGTTAAACTCCAACCCGGGTTTTCCCGTTGCCCGTGTTCTCCAGGGTTTCTTCGACATCGCTGTGGACAACCTGTACGCAGAGCCCGCTGTGCTGCAGTGGATCAGGGAGAACATTCCGGAGTGGAAGAACTGCATCATCGTGTCCCCGGACGCTGGCGGAGCCAAACGGTAAAACCGTGGGTCGCATCTTATCAAAGGGACTGTTTGAAGTGGTCGATGCCTGGGAGGGCATTTACATTTAGGGCTTTTATCCAAAGCGACTTACAACCATTCATGCACACATTGACACACTGATGGCGGAGTCAACCATGCAGGGCGACAGTCAGCTTGTCAGGAGCAGTCAGGGTGAGGCCTCTTGCTCAGGGACACCTTGACACTCAGCTAGGAGGAGCCGGGGATCGAACTAGTAACCTTCTGGTTACAAGTCAACCTGCTCTACCTCCTGAGCTCAGCCAACCCTATTATGTGGCCATTGTTGGGATGATGCCTCTGTTTGACCTTCTAGAGGGCATTCCTAATCTCTGAACCTGAATACGTGACTCTGTGGGAGAACATGTACAATCGCTGGCTATACGATGAAGGAGCCACAAAGCCCTTACTGTGCCTCGTCATGCGGTGGACACAAAGGGTTTGAGGCGCTAGGCATGACGGAACAAACTGTTTAGGGCTAAACTCTTGAGGCCACTCCTCTGCCTCGGTCCTCTCTTTTAAAGGTCCCATGGCATGAAAATCTCACTTTATGATGTTTTCATCATTTATTATGAGTTGCCCTAGCCTGCCTATCGTCCCCAAGTGGCTAAAACTTGCGTTTGGTGTAAAACGAGCACTAGGTATTCTGCTCGCCTTTGGAAAAAAACGGGAGCTCAGGCGAGCTGATTTGGAACTTGGCCCCATATGTCGTCATAAGAGGCCAAGTTACCTCCCCTTTCTCTGCCTTGCCCGCCCAGAGAATTTGGCCCGCCAATGAGACAATGACAGGGTTTCCGCGGGGTTGTTAGTATAAAAAAAAAGTATTAAAAATGAATAAACGTCATCTGACGAGGTATTACATTTTCGAACCCCCATCCAACTAGGCCTGAGTTCTATCAATTTATGTAACTTGCGTGAAGGCCTATCTCCTAAAATTACTAAAACTTGTCACGCGGTGTTCGTTCGAACAAACCTCGCCCGTGCGCTGAAACAAACTGGGTACCCGACTGGCTTGCTGCCTATCCTCTCCGCGAGCTCGCTTCTGTTAGTTATACTATTAGTAATTTGAAAGACATTATTGGGAAATGCACATTTCCCATAAAATGGCTTGTCGTGCCGCTTGACAGGACGCTGCGCCATCTCTCTGCCCACTAGGGATGGGCCGATGGTCGATTCTATCGACTATTGACGATAGATGGATTCCATCGTCGATCGTCTCAGATGAAAAGGCGTTGGTTTTTTTTCGTAATTTTTTTTATTGCCAGAAAAAAAGCGCTGTGGTGTGGTGGCTAATTTTACAGCTTAAAAAGACCCGCAAATTGTAATTGAAGTTAACTGGCACAGGTGGAAACACACTCTGTAGCGCTGAACCGACATATTCACTCACTGCTACGAAAGGAGAGGGGAGGGGCTCTAAACCTACCGGTCTGCTCCCACGGCGAGATGACATCACACTCCGCTGCATGTCACTTTGAAAAACTGATGGTCGCTCATCTCTCGTGTGTGTGTGTGTGTGTGTGTGTGTGTGTGTTATGACAATGGGGGAGCCATTGCGTGTGTGTCTAAGCCGCGTTAACATGGACACTTCTGATCATTCGATTAGATTTCTAAGCGGAATAGATCTATTCCTATCATGCAATCCGAATGTAATGTATGTATGGCATTTACAAAAGTGGTAAGCGTACGTCCGTATGTCTCGCGCACAACCGTTATGTTGGTCTGGACTTATATGATGTAAGGAATATATTATATTATACATTATCCTTATTACACGGCTCCTTGCCAAAACGAGACAATATATTGAATTCACACGGTGTGTCTTTGTACAATTACCATTCGTAGTGTTGATCAGCAGAGAAATAGTCAGCCAAAGACGTTGACGTCGCTTAAGCAGCCGGACATGCTGGGGTTGATAAGTTACCGGGACATGGAATTCTATTCCGATCAGAGAATTTTATTCTGATTGAGGCAAATGAGCATTTTTCATTCCGATTGAGCTGTTCTTCTAATCGGATCAGAAGTGCCCATAAATACGGCTATGTGGCGGAGCTATTGCGTGTGTGTGTATGCATGAACGTCCTCACGCTCTGACGTCAAAGAAAATCAATGAGAGCAACTGAAAACTATGCTGGTAAGAAACTAAAACTGTGATTCGGAAAAAAGTATAAAAGCTATTGACATAGCTTTTATACACGGCTATTCGTTTATATATTATTGAAGATACAAGTGTGTAGATTTGTTCAACGGTTTGAACGAAGGTAAACTGTTGAAAATGAATTGGTTATAATGTGTTGAATTGTCAGAGGTTGACCAGACGGCTTCAATGAAACCAACTGAAAGTAGTAGAAAGGAGTAGTTGCATCCGGCATTACATGAAACGGTGATATTGACGACCCCCTAGATAATAGTTTTTAAAGATTTTTTTAATAGTTAAAGATAATAGTTTTTAAAAATTTCACTGGTGGAAACATGAATATGTATTGAAATTGGGTCCTATATGTAGTCCAATAATAAAATAGATAACAAATTTGGTGCCGTCTTGACCGAGAAAAGGCAGAAAGTGACTTCTTGGCGCTTGTGGATTGAAGAAAACAACTCCCACGATGCACCACGATGCACAGCTTCGCAGGCCACTCCCAATGATCTAGATCTCCGCCTATCAGAGACCTCGCGGTTCCATCTACCAAGCTGATACCACAAAACAGCTTGAAAATCAATTCACACAACATTCCTAGTGAAGAGTATTAGTTGGTGAACTCATTAGTGAATTACTCCTCGTTTGTATTTCTTTCGAAATGGTGAACTTTTGCATGGTGCGGGGATGTTCAAGCAGGACAAGGAAAGGACAAGCAGTAAGTTTTCATCTCCTACCTAGAGATTTGGAGCGTTGCTAACAGTGGCTACGGGCTATCAATCATCCGAAGTTTGGAGAAGACACAGCCTTGGAAGCCGTAAAACAAAAGGTTTGCAGTCTCGATTTCAAGCCAGAAGACTTCGAATTAAATTTCCTGGGAATGAAGAGAGCCGCTCTTTTGAACACCGCAATTCCGTCAATATTTACCTTTCCATATGACGACGAACTGCATGGGACGTCTGCAACTAGCAGCGCCAAACGAGGGTTGCTCAAACGAACACTGCGTGACAAGTTTTAGTAATTTTAGGAGATAGGCCTGCACGCAAGTTACACAAATTGACAAACTCAGGCCTAGTTGGATGGGGGTTCGAAAATGTAATACCTCGTCAGATGACGTTTATTAATTTTTAATACTTTTTTTTTAATACTAACAACCCCGCGGAAACCCTGTCATTGTCTCATTGGCGGGCCAAATTCTCTGGGCGGGCAAGGCAGAGAAAGGGGAGGTAACTTGGCCTCTTATGACGACATATGGGGCGCTATTGAAAACAATCTTCACGCTACACACCACCCAGTTTATCGGACATCTAATCAAGAGGGTCATGGACAGATGACCCTAACATCAAGTTCAAAGTCCCAACCTCCTCACTCACCATGCCATAACCTGCTCTGTCACCCAACACCTCTTCCCATTGCACCCAACTCCATCTCTCTCTACTCTACTCTTCTGGGACACCTCCAGTAGGGCCTTTTCAGATTCTCCCTCTACTGTATATATATTATAATTTATTTAGTTTTACCCTGTTTATTTTAATTTGTTGTCTACCCGTGACACAATTCTTTCATTTGTGAATAAAAAATATAATGTAACTCCTGCTCTCTGTCTACACCAAAGTTCAACATTATAAACTTGGAAGGAGGAAACTGATATGCAACTAACTTATAGTGCAATTTAGACTTACAATACTTTATAAAAATGATGTATGACCGTTATTCTGCTATTTTCATCCAAGGCAACAGTAGCTTAGTAGCTCCACTTGTGAAATGTTGGTCGTCAATAATATTATTTCTCAAATATACACTTGGAGCAACACTACTAAGGACTACAACAACGTGAATTTGAACCATTTATTTCAAGAAATATAAACAAAATGTATGTAAACAATGAAACTTATAGTGCCTCCTGAGCGTCATCAGCTTCTTGGTGCATGCAGTACTGGCTGTCTGGAGCTGGATATTTTAGTCGGATGGTCTGCATGATGCAAGTAGGTAAAACGACACGACAGCCCCTGCCCAATCTCTCGCCTTGCAGGACCAATTCCAGAAAGTGTCTGTAGGCTGTTAGGCAATATTGTCTAGACAAAACATTGAGCACAAAGTTAGCGATAGATGGTCTTTATGCAGTTAACATGCCACGATAGCAACAGAAAAAAACAAAACAAACAAAAAAACGCTCACTTTACCGTCATACGTCCGTTCGTCCCTGCTGGCTTTGGCTGACATTTCCAGTTCACCTTTGGGATTCTGAAATAGGTCTCCAGGTCGCCGCTGTCCATATGCGGTGCGAAACTAGGATGCTCCACAACACATACGTCCGTTTCCCCATCTGATACAGAGATTTCGTCCAGAAGAAATCTACATCTTTGAAATTCTTTGCAGCAGATGGACTCTACCTCTGCGTCCATAGGCGCACACTGAGAGCACAGGCACCACCAATCCGCCCCGGCTCGAGCCATTACGGGCTCCTTGTCCGCGACAGGCAGGTCTTCTGCCTCGGCTATAGCAGCTGCAGCAGCCGTCTCCTGTTCCTCTAACAGCTTCAGCTGCTCTTCGCTATATTGCGGCTCGTAAAGGTAGCCAAGAACATCTGATTCGAGCATCAGATCTTCGAAATCCCCATCTTCTATATCAGATCCAGTACCTTCCGCCGTTGTCGTTAAGTTAGGTTTCTCCACAGCGTCTGTTAGCTTAGCTTCAGACGCTGTGGATTTTAGTTTCTGCTGGTGAAGTCCCACCCACTGGCCCTGATCGAATAGGTCTGTAGCGTCAGTGGGTCCCACCGATGGACATATGAAAGTCTTGTAGTCTTACGCTAAAGTGCTTGTAGTCTTACGAGAATCCACCCCTCTTACACTTCCTGTTTTAAATGACGCAAAAATCGTCATATTGCGTCATTTAAAACAGGAAGTGTTAGGGTTCGATACGGATCTCTCCGGTCTCAGGGGAAAATAAGGGAATGATGCACAACCATTCAAAAATATGAGTGGGTTTCTAACGATGCAAAGCTTAATGGAAATGGGTGAACTTTCCCTTTAAGAAAAAATGAGAAAATAAAACGGCAATTTTATAATGTAATAACTCAGCTTAAAAAGTGAATGAGCGGAGTTAGTTGCATCCGGCGTTACATGAAACAGTGATATTGATGACCACGACCCCCCCCCCCCCCCCCCCCAGGTTTCACTATTGAGACACCGACTGTGTCATCAAGACAGCGCTGCCGGCACCAATGTATCGAAACTTAAATCAGCGGAGGCTCGCGCTGGTCCAAGGGGAAGACCAGCCTTATTGTTTTCAAGAAAAAATTAGAAAAATAAAACGGCAATTTTATAATGTGATGAATCAGTGACCCCCCCCCCCATCGGCGATCGCTAGGGGGCGCAATCGGACGATGAAAGCTTGTAGACAATCGCCCAACCTTACTGCCCACTCACCTCTCCATGGAGAATGCATTAGCAGCCGCGACAAACGCCTCCCGTGTGAAAAGCCCTTAATGGCACCTGAAGCAGAGTCCTGCAACCGTCAACAGTGGATGATGTGTTTCTTTTGCACAGCAATCGAAACAACCACGCCAAACAGCAGATTGTGTAATTCTCCGGCTTTCCATCTAATGTGTCTAATGGTGTGTTCCTGAATCCTCAGACGCCAGCCTTCCGAGTTGCACGTTTGACGTCACATCCGGTCTCGGAGCATTCATAGCATTCCAGTTCGTCTTTGTGATTGTGGCATGAATTTGGCTAGTTGTTTATTGTTAGCTACTTAGCCTCTTTAGCAAACCAAAAACAAACAACACAACATTACATTGTATTGCACGCACAGCAAGACCATGCAATATATAAATTGGTGACCGGAATAAAGTAGCAATATAATCAAGTCCGAGAGCATTTAAAATCAACATTAAAATGACCTAGGTGGTACAAATACAAAAAAAGAAAAATCTCTTCACGGGCGCAGCCATTTTGTTGAGAGCTTCATCCCTGCTCTCGGTCTACTCTCAGATTTTCAAAAGATGAAGACAAAAAGGGGGCGTGCCTTCGAGAAATGCCCAAGAAAGCTGGGGTATCTTTGACTTTCGACTCGGAAGTCTGGCGTTCAAGGATTCAGGAACACACCGTGATTTTCCATCGGGTGCAGGTCGGTCGTCGATATCAATTTATGGTCGGGTGCGGAATGTAATTCGCGCTACTGTCGGGACACGGGTTGGATGCGGTTTTAAGTATTGCGGGTGCGGGTTTGCAAAATAAGACCTGTGCAGTGGCAAGAACTGGCACTGGCACACTAGCCGTGTGCCAGTGCCAGTCAGAGTCCAGGTCGGAAGAACGAGTCAATAGTTCGCTTGCTTATTGTTCAAACGCACGTAGCAGGTTGTTGTGAAATTACGCACCCTCGATAATCTCTAGGACCCTCCCCCTCCACACATTAGCCACTAACAGTGGCCATTCCCCATCCTTCTCACACTTATTGGCCTGCTTCAGATTCCGGATTCATTGACACGGCCCTTCCACGTTTAACGTGTCAAAATAAAAAAGGGCAAATCTACTGGTCACACATGTGCGACCAGATGTAAAATTCAGTCGCACACTCAAATTTTGGTCGCAAAATGCGACCATTTGGTCGCAGTCTGGAGGCCTGCCTATGTAAGGACATGGTTCCCTTTCAAAATGTCGATAGAAAGGGCTTTAAAGAGGTGGTCCAAACACTCGATCCCAGGTACGCGTTACCTGCCCCCACACACACGGCAAGGAGAACTTGAGAAAAGATTTTGCATTTTTTTTCTGTGCAGTTTTGCTGCCTAACCAGTATTTTACACCTTCAGAAGCATTTATACTGAAATTAGAAGATAAAATTAACTAGGGTTGCCACGGATCACAAAACTCACGGTTCGGATCGTGTCACGGTTTTTGAGTCACGGGTCGGATCATTTTCGGATCAAAAACAACAAAAAAGATAAAAAGGCAAATGTGAGTTTAAATAAAATCTACAAATGTGTAAAAAACAAATAAAGTGAAAAATTTGGTAATAATCCTGCTTCCTTTAAGCATAGTAAATATTTTAAAAAATATTGTAAAACAAAACAAAGTGCAATCTGAGGCATTATTCCTTCTTTTTAACATACTGTATGCCATACTGTACAGCGCTACATAGGGGACATTGTTTGCATTTGAACATTTTCATGGATTTGTGATCATTTTATCTATTAAGCCTACTGTTGATTTTCTGTTATAGTAGCTATAATATTGGAAAATGTATCTAATTAAAAAAGGCTGTATCAGCCAACAAAGCTCTACTCTACTCTCTACTCCCAAAAGGTCAAGTCTTTCTCTAAATATTTGACTCTCAATCTTTCTCCTTATCTTTCTCTTTCCTTTTCTGTCTCCCCCTTTCTGTCTCTTCCTCCGTCTTCCTCTCGCTCCCTCACCCCCTCAGGGTGACGTCCATAGCGGACCGCCTCAACGTGGAGTTCGCCCTCATCCACAAGGAGCGCAAGAAGGCCAATGAGGTGGACCGCATGGTGCTGGTGGGCGACGTCAAGGACCGCGTGGCCATCCTGGTGGACGACATGGCCGACACCTGCGGCACCATCTGCCATGCCGCCGACAAGTAGGCTCCGCCCCTCCTCGCTGTGCGCCGGCCTCCCGGTGGTCTGTTGTTTGGGCTGAGGGGGGAGGGGGGCTTAAGATTGTAGCCTTACGCCTCGTGCCCACTGCATCATCCGTCAACGGACGTCGGAAGGCGTGGCTGACAGATGGGGGAGCTTCCCAGGGTCGTCAGAGCCCGAGTAGTGTCACAGTGCTTAAATTTGCATACGCGATCTGATTGGATGACGGATCCGTCACTGCCGAAAAAGTTTAACATTTTTCAACTTTTTGACGGCGCCGACGGATCCAACGGGATGGACGGATCCACAATGCATTGCGCGTCTATCCCCATTCAAAGTCAATGGGATCCGTCAACGAACGGTGCAGTGGGCACGAGGCGTTATGCCGGTCTACCACGTGGTGATTAGCGGTTGTCATAATTCCTATGATACGTTTTACGCCACTGAACAGAAGAATAACATGACCAGAGTGTGTGTGTGTGTGTGTGTGTGTTACTCAAGGATAGTAGTAGGGGTGGGAAGAATAATAGATTCTTCGATGCATCGAGATTCTCTCTAGAACGATTCCATCTTGATGCAGATAAATTAATAATCAGAATTTTAATTTTTAAAAAAAAATGCTTCAACATTCTATTCGCTAGAGAGGCATCATTTTAGAATGATTTAATTCATCTTCAGTGTGTATTGGACAATCTGATTTGTCTTGACACAATTCCATTTCAGCCTACACATAGCATGCACGCAAACTCACAGCCAGACACAAGAACTGCTTCTAATTGACTGAGTAGCTTTTTCTTTAATGACATAGAAAAGAAAGATTAGAAAGAAAAGAAAACTGAATATGTTTTATTTTTTACATTCTTCCATATTGTGTTGTAATGCAAGCTGCATTGATTATTGCATTGTCCATTTCCATGCATGATTTTCAGAGATATATATATATATATATATATATATACACACACACACACATCTGAGTTTGCTACTTTAGAGTTTGCTAATCACTTCCTACTTTTTCGATGATCATTAAAGACATCAACAGATGAATTAACTTATCTAATATTTTATTAGAGAAAAAGCTTTTGTCACAAATATGACTTTCTATGAACAATGCAATAATCAATGCAGCCTGAATTACAACTAGTGCTGTCAAGCGATTAAAATATTTAATTGCGATTAATGTCATAGTTAACTTGCGATTAACCACACATTTTTTTTTCCCTTGATTTCGTGCTGCTAGCCTTTTAGTGAGATCAGAGAGTGTTGAGAAGGACAGTAATAAAGTATATTTGGTAAGATGGATATAAGATAGACCCGCAGTGAATTCAACCCAGTCCACTTGACATCGGGTAGGTGCATGACAGTGGTAGGCCTACCGTAAAACTTCAATAGCCCAGGCTTTTATTTGTTTGAATCACTGAACTTTCGAACAAAACTCTGGCTCAGCAAAGATGGGAAATACTATAACATTTACACACACACACATGGTGGCGGATTGGTAATCGGGAGAGTCGGGAGAATTCCCGGTGGGCCGTTAACGTTTCGAGGCTGTCGGGCTGATTACTGCGGGATAACAATATTGGATTTATAAAAGTTCCTTGCAGCGCCGTCCGGCAGCCTGAGCTGTGCGCCCGCAACCTCTCACTCACTCAACAGACGCAACACTCACAAACTGTCAACGTGGCAACCAAGTCGATTTTGTCTAGAGGGGAGTAACTGAGCGGCCCCTCCCGAAGTGGTACAGCCCAGGGTGGCCTTGAACTGCGATTGGTCAGAAAGAATTAATAGCTAATGACAACATTGAACTCTCGTGCAGGCTCGTAAAGAGTGACACACACACACACTTTTAAGGAGTTTTTCACCCACTCCGTATCCTTGCTTGCCCCACCAAGTTTGTGCGGCGTGCTTGTTTTGTTTCCGGTGTAGCTAGATCCGATGTGGTGTTGTAATTTTTCTAACGTGACTAGTTGTTGCTAGACAGTAGGTGAAAAAACTACAACGTTTGCCAAGCCATAAGAGCGTTAATCACACGATAAAAAAATGAACGCTGTTAAAATTGGTTTGCGGTAACGCCATTAATAACGCGTTGAAGATGAACTGAACTGAAATAATCAACATCGATAACGTGTTACTTATGACCATTATGAAAAAAAATATTTTAAAAATCAATATATAGCTCTTTTTTTTAGCAACAAAAGAAAATGCGTATTTTAGTATTAGAGCGCCGATGACGTCACTGGCATGGTAGGACTAGGTTGTTGCTGCAGACACGCAAACGTCTTCTACACTCGGAAGAAAATAGTGATTTTAATATGGCTGGTTATGCGTTTGAGCCTGTGAGGGACATGCCTGTAGTGTCCGACTGCAACCGGTGGAGAGGGATCAATTTCAGGCTCCAGCTCCACCTTCGGATCGTGTGACTGGTGTGCGTGTGGCTGCTGCCGGAGCATGGACACTGCCATTGAATCGGTCTGCTGCCGAGAGGTCCCAGTCAACCTTGACCATCTAATGGTGGGATTTGGTTGCATAACCATGCATAGGGCATTTCGGATGCTGTGCGGCGAGAGAGAGGTTTTGGAAGTGGCCATGCTCTCTCTAAGGGACATCCCAGCGGAGACACTGGAGCGCCCCATAAATAGCAACCAAGTAACAAGGCGAAAGCGTTTTCCTTTGATGCGTTTCAGGAATATCTCTGTAAAGACGGACTCATTGCGGAAACGCAACGAGCTGTACAAACGCTGTATTACCTACATATTCAAGGCGCTGGTTCTCCACAAAAAAAAGTGGAGCGCATCAAGCCTGCGCGCATCCAGCCCGCGCGCTGTATAAAAACATTCAAGTCAAGGAGGAGATAGTAGTTGTTTAACCTTTTAGATTGAGTAGAAATACTTTTCAATGTACAGTTTGTAATTAAATTGAGCAAGGGGCTGTATTTAAACCAAAATAATACAAAAAAAACTAACTTTCAACGCAACTCTAACGTCGCTTCAGGCTTCTACGTGAATCCTAACACGAAACCGCATAGGTCCAGTTTTATTTGGAACCACCCTGGGACCATGGACCTATTAAAGCACATGGTTTATTATCTCTCTAATAAAATTGTTATTAAAGACATGGTTTCACAAAAAAATCGTCTGGAAAAAAAAAAATCGGGTGGACGGGACCTGAAAGACATGTTAGATGCACTTTGGGAAATACATCCGCGTATGAGCATAGATGCGAGGCGGATTCACGAGTGTCCATCTGGATCTCGAAACTAAATACATTGTTACAAATTCTTAATTCAAACAAAAGGTCAAGGTATTAAATGTTAAATATTCACAGAGTGCAACAACAAAGAAAGAATTTAGTGCGACAACAAAATAATATACATATTTTTTCTTTGATCAAAATTTATTTGTTATTTCCTAATAATTCTAAGACACAACTTTAAAAATAATGCACACATTGGGTTTGACAATTAGCACCGACAATCCGAGTATTGAGTATTGGATAATGCGTTGGCATGTTTTACTGTGGTGTACATGAGTCTCCACATGAGGGATGACAGGACGAACCAATAATAACCATAGCATACCAACAACCAAATGGTGAAGGACATAAACGGAAGAAGGAATGTTAACCGTATGCATCACCTGATGATGATTCCCCGGTGTTGTAGTACTATGGGCTGTGTCTGGGCCTGGCTAATGGTGTACTGGGCGACAAATCTGTATTTCTTATGCATCTTTGAGATCTATAATACCATCTTTAAACGCTTCAATGTGATTTAAATAACTGCCTTCTGACGAATTCAAACCTTTTTTGAAATGACTCAAAACTATAAAGATCTTTAACAATTAAGTTGTCAAACATGAACTTGAAGGATGGAATATGTCAAATGAATGTCTTTACAATAATACAGTCCTAAAAACTAATTATAATCAGCTGCTGCTGAGTTGTATCTTTAAAGGCAAATTCGTAACAGGTTTACCTTTAAACGCCAAACCATGTGTTTTTCTGACCGCATGCTTTATAGTTTGTCTGTAGACCTGTTTGAGGCCAACGTAATGAATGGCACACATTTGCGTGGAGAGGATAAGACTGATTTGAGTAAACTGGTGGAACCATTTTAGGATTCTATTAATCGTTAAGTGTTTGCTTCTTCATCACATTTCTTTAAATGTAATCTTTAGAGACCATCGCAGCCCACGGCCTTCCATTGCAGGACGGAAGATAATGCATTTTATTTATACAAAGGTCAAAATGGTCAGACACGGACAGAACAGCAAATATCCATTGATCACATTAACCTTTCAAATCTACAAATTAAGAGGCAGAAAGAAGTGAAAGTTTGGTGTTAAAGGCTATTTTGGCAGGGTGTTTTCAGCGACACTGAGAACCAACGGACAACGCAAACCCTGTCCCTGAAGTAAATAGTATAGTTTCCCTCGTTTCTGGAAAAACACTCAATGTTGCAGGCAGATTTGCTTTGTTTTCATCACATTCACATTTAAGGCATTTTGCAGACGCTTTTATCCAAAGCAACTTACAATTGTTCATACACACAAGGAGACAGCCAGCTTGCGGGAGCAGTTAGGGTGAGGTGTCTTGCTCAGGGACACCTCGACACTCAGATAGCAGGAGCCGGGGATCAAAGTAGCAACCCCCTCTACCTCCTGAGCTCACGAACGCTGTAAGCAGCCTTGCGTCAGAAACCATCTGAGCTGTGTTTCCCTCTGCGTCCTCCAGGTTGATCGATGCCGGCGCCACCAAAGTCTACGCAATCCTGACGCACGGCATCTTCTCGGGGCCAGCCATCTCGCGCATCAACATCGCCCCCTTTGAGGCGGTGGTGGTCACCAACACCATCCCTCAGGAGGAGAAGATGAAGTCCTGTGAGAAGATCCAGGTATGGTCGACCTGCTCCTACCCTTCTATTTGTTTTTCTGGTTATCTCCCTTGTGCTGTAAAGCTCGGGTTACAAGTGAGGCCAGGACCTACCGGGATGAACTGATGACCAATCGGGAAGGGAAAAACTTAACGAAATGGCTGGCTTGACTGTTAAACGGCTCGTTTAACCCTGGGGTTCATACTGTGATGGTTTAACCCTGGGATTCATACTGTGATGGTTTAAGATGGATTTCAGACTGTGATGTTTTAAGCTGGTTTAACCCTGGTGTTCAGACTGTGATGGTTCAACTGGTTTAAGCTTGTCTAACCCTGTTGTTGTTGCAGGTGATTGACATCTCCATGATCCTGGCGGAGGCCATCAGGAGGACTCACAACGGAGAGTCTGTCTCCTACCTCTTCAGCCACGTGCCTTTGTAGGAGGGGGGGTGAGGCTGTGATCGGGGGGAGGTCTCCATGGTAACCTCACATCCTGCATGCACCTTTTTTTTGTTCACGTGCAGAATGTACGTTTTGTGAACCCACCGGCGATTGGGGTCAATCACGTGGGACCCCCTCGAGAAAAGGGTCATGCCCACACCACTCTTCCACTGAGAATTCCAACCGACGCCATGATGACGTCACTTCCTTTTGTATTTATGAATAAAGTAGATTTTTTTTGGGTTGTTTGGTGAAGAGGATTAATTTGCCAGCCTCGGTAGCCGGGGTCAGACGTTTAACCCGAGGTACCGTCGGCCAACAGTATTTCGTTTGTCTTCAATTGACCTCACACTTGAATTTGAAATGTTGACATTATGAACCCTTTTCCACAAACAAAATGACATTTGTTTAAAAAACACAATCATTCTCGCCCAACGAGTAATTCCAAGGTATCTTACTGTTAGTCTTTTGACACTTTTTTCTTTTTTCTTTGACACTTCCAAAGAGAGTGAGAACCGGTCTCTGACACTTTTTTCAGGTAAAAACAGGATCCCAGAACCTAGCCACTACTATAATTAACCTAAAATATACATTTATTTTCCACTGGCACGCCTGGCCATTTACTAACATACCAGGGAACTGCTTCAAGTATTTCTCCTGTGTCCGAAAATAGCAGCGTGTCGAGAGTTCTCTTTTTTTTTTCTTTTGTTTTATCCTGACCAAGCAAGAGAAAGAAGCAAGAGGGTCTAGCCAATCCTCTGTGCCATTTGCCAGGTCATGGCACAGACGTGACCTGGAGACCGCGTCGCCTCCGCAGACTTTGAGGCTGAATGCCGCCCCCAGACCTAGAAGATGTAAGACTGGTAATCAGTGGTGAAAACGTATTCATCAGTCATACGTTGTGCATCGTGTTCCAGAAGGAGACATCTTAAACGACAAGTCATTCCTTTGTTTTGTATGTATTTCTACACGGTCATGATATCACTGGTTTCAAACTGTAGGTCATTTTCAAATAAAGGATTGATATGCATTCAGACGTGTTGGTCTTTGATTACAGTCATCAGTTTGTGTGAAATTTACTTAAATGACGTGTCTCAAGCTCTAATTTGATAGTCTGTTAACGCCCCCCAGTGGCGACTCACTGCTATTACTGATGTATTACCCTGTTCAAATGCAGTTTGGCTTTCAATATATTTGCTACATTAAACTGCTCCGAGGTTTGTTTTACCAGCTTTCAATTTGAAAACAAACGTTCAAAGTTGCTAAATAATTGGGTTAATATAAGTTACAATTAACCTCGTAAAAATAGTCAGGTACTATTAGCGAAGGTATTTGACTGAAGATTGTTTGAGTTTCTGAAACTGACAATGGGGTCATGTTATTTGAAACGACAAATCCAAATATTCACCTAGTCTAAAAAGGAGAATTACACCAGATTGGCTTTAGTATAGAGCCAGAAGATACACTTAAAATAATGTGGCTGGTCAAGACTAGGATTACAAGGCTGCTCCAACCTATGTAGGTCAGGGTTTTCCAAGCTATTGGAAGTATCAACACCTGGTTAAAGCGTGTTTGGCTTGGTTGCTGGAGCACAGCGATTCCCAACCGGTGTATCTGCGCCAGCACAGGTCTTTTAGAGTACCCGGACCGGATCTGTTAAAACCGGGCCTTGAAATAATTCCAGAAAAGTCATATTTTATAACTCGGGCTATATGAGTCATGTTATTTACTCCAACACAGACTCCATACACTTATTTGTAGTGGAGAAAAGGGAAACATTTTGGGAATTATTGGTAAATTCAATTCATACAATTAGCCTTTGTTGCCACCTAGTTCATAATATGCAACTAAACCACAGTGAATTAAGCACTGTAAATGCAGTGTGTCTTTGCACCACTTTTGTTTTTATTGAAGTCTCAGGTGACTTTTCTTGTGTTTCTCTTAAAATTTTAGTTTTGATATTATTCCATTGTTGAAGGGAGCCTGAGACTGATAATTGTTGTGAATATGGCACGTAAACCATCTGGAAAAAACAGATGCATCTTAAAATGAAGGCATTAAAATGGACAACCGGTCCTCAAAATTTATTGATGAATATGCCGGTGCTTAGAACAAAAAAGGTTGGGAACCCCTGCTGGAGTAGATCAGCGTGGAGTTTCAGAACACCACTGTGGCGACCAGGGGGCGCACGGGGCCGCCGATGGGGAACCAATAACCTTTTAAACATCCTAGTGTCATATGCACTTTCCTTCCTTTTTCTGGCTGAAATTATACATAAAAAAGTGCTTTGAGGACTATTTGATTTGAAAGCTGTGTTGAAGACACAACATCTCATCTGTGTTCGGCAGGCAGCAACACGTACAGCTTCATGTTCAACAACTGTATCCATACCAACGGTAATGACAGACACCCATCCCACACAATTATTATTCCAAGCGGGATTTCTCTCATCTAGGAAATCCTTTCAGAAGCTCACAATTGTGAAACGATACGAATGGTCCAAAGTGGAGGAAATTATGTTTAAAAACAACCGAATCCGGGATGGGGTTCAGTTTACGCCGGAAATGGCTCCGGAAGTGACGCGACTCCCCAGATGTGCGGCTCATAGTAGAGACATGTGACACTTTGAATGTATATTTCTATAATAAGTAACAATAATTTATTCTATAATAAAGGTGTATTATTATTAATGAATGTACATTATTATTAATGTATGTTCCGTGCTGACAGTCTCTTGTCACCCTCCTCATTATGTGTGTAATTCACTCGTGTAGTGAGACCTGAGGATTACAAGCTGCTCTTTACTGGCAAACCAGTCATGTTCATTATTAAACAAATATGTTTAACTTGGTCCAATATCGTATATAGCCTACAGAAACGTGTCTTATGATCGTGAACTGAAGTGGGATAAGTATCAGGAATCATGATAATCAGGTTATTTGGCTTCTCTTTAAGGAATGTGTGAGAGGTTGATTCGCAGACCGGTCAGCTGTCATGATGGTCCAATGAACATGCTATAGCTTTAGCTCCTCCTCACCCTATGAATGTGTTCACCTCACTGTTGATTTCCGCTGACTCGTTGAACGCATAATACATAACTGTGTAGCAAGAAGACACTTTAAAGGAAGTAATTAAGCAAGTGGATACTTTATTCATGCCATTGGGGAAATTCAGGTATCCAGTAGCAACAGACAGTACAGTACAGTTGACAAAGAAAAAAATTGACATACAGTAAAAGTCACCAAAATTAGTCAATAAAAGTCAGTAGAAGTCAGTGTGTGTGTGTGTGTGTGTGTGTGTGTGTGTGTGTGTGTGTGTGTGTGTGTGTGTGTGTGTGTGAGTGAGTGAGTGAGTGTGAGTGTGTGTGTGTGTGTCTTTAAGAAAAAGCAAGCCGGTGCGTGATTAAAAATAGCCCAATAGAGCGGGAAAAATACCCCGATCTGGCAACACTGCCTGAACGTCCTCCAAATGTTGCCCAATCTGGCGGGAAAAACCGCCCAATCTGGCAACACTGCTGAACGTCCTCACGCTCCAGCGTCAACGTAAATCAATGAGACAAACTGAAAACGACGCCGGTATGAAACTAAAATTGTGATTCTGAATAAAGTATAAATTATATTGAAATTCCGTTTGGATATTATTGAAGATACAAGTGTGAAGATTTGTTAAATGGTTTGAAGGAAGGTAAATGGTTGAAATTTGACCTAGTTATGATGTCTTACGTAATTTAAATGTCAGAATGGGCAGAGGGCTTTAATGGGACCAACTGTAGAATATGACGGTTTGAAACTAAAACTGTCATTCTAAAGAAAGTATTAATGATATCGAAATTCCGTTTGGATATTATTGAAGATACAAGTGTGTAGGTTTGTTAAATGGTTTGAACGAAGATAAATGGTTGAAAATTGATTTGGTTACGTCTTAAACACTTTGAAGTACCAGAGGACGGCTCTGCCGTCCTCCCATTGATTCCCATGTTAAAAAATATATAGTATTTTAAAAGTAGAATAACTTAAAAAGTATAAAATATTTAAAAAAACGCGATTCCAAGCTATTCTGAACATTTTTAAAATTTGAATGGGGTCTCTAGGTGAAAAATTGAGGAAGTAGATAGGTCCCAAAGTTTGTAGAGAATAATAAAGAGGAAAGAAAGAACTAGAAATTGCATTTCCTGCAGAAAACGCGTGTGAATTCTACCCGTAAAGGGACATGGGGTAAAAAAAATGCACGAGAAAATATGTCGTACGCACGAGAAAGTATCTCGTGAGCACGAGAAGGTATCGTACGCATATCACTGGCTGTGTGTGTGTGTGTGTGTGTGTGTGTGTGTGTGTGTGTGTGTGTGTGTGTGTGTGTGTGTGTGTGTGTGTGTGTGTGTGTGTGTGTGTGTGTGTGTGTGTGTGTGTGACAGCGAGTGAGTGGACGAGCGAGGAGGGCGAGTGTCAGTTTAGTGAAGTAATGAACGTGTCCGGTTGTGTGTAACAATAAAGTACCCTGCCTGTCAAGAATCGGTGGCCGCTTCAATCCGACCATATTCCGACCTATAAGAAGACCCACTGCCAGTCAAAGTGAAGGGTGTTGCCCCAGAAAGAGCATCGGCCCTGGAGGGAACGTCTCCCCTGTGCTCCTCGGTCTGGGAGCCGACAGCAGGAAAGGTGTAATACTAACCATCTCGTAGTTGGAGGCAAGAGAGTATACATGCTCCAATTAATAAGGAACATTAATTTGAATTATTTTAGCTTGTGTGTGCCCGTGCCCGCGATAAATCACACACACACTATCATTAAAATTAATGTGCTTTATCTTTATCTCGCACTATTGGAGCATGTATACTCTCTTGCGCTCCGCCTCCACGAGATGGTTAGTTACAAACACGCACACACAAACACAAACATTACCCCTCACAAACAATACCCCTCACAAACATGCACACACACATTGCCACTGATATGCGTTCGATACTTTCTCGTGCTCACGGGATACTTTCTCGTGCGCACCAGATACTTTCTCGTGCTCACGAGATACTTTCTCGCGCGCACCAGATACTTTCTCGCGCTCACCATATACTTTCTCGTGCTCAAGAGAAACGTTAACAATTTTTTTTTTACCCCATGTCCCTTTACGGGTTCCGTAGAATGCTGACGGCTGAATGAAAAGCACAAAGCATTGCTGAAAATTAAGAAATGTAAAATGAATTGAACCGAAGAGTCTGAAAGTAGTAGCTGAAGTAGTAGTAGTAGCTGAAGTATAAGTAGTAATAGCTGAAGTATAAGTAGCTGAAGTATAAGTAGTAATAGCTGAAGTAGTAGTAGTAGTAGTAGTTGCTGTAGTATTAGTAGATGAAGTAGTCGTAGAAGATGAAGTTGTAGCAGTAGCTGAAGTAGTAGAAGCTGAAGTAGCAGGTAGTAGCTGAAGTATGCGTGTGTATGTGTGTGGGTGTGTGTGTGTGTGTGTGTGTGTGTGTGTGTGTGTGTGTGTGTGTGTGTGTCTTAAGAGAATGGCGGAGACATTGCGTGTGTGTCTCTTTCAGAGAATGGCGGAGCCATTGCGTGTGTGTGTCTCTTTAAGAGAATGGCGTGGCTAATGTGTGTGTGTGTGTGTGTGTGTGTGTGTGTGTGTGTGTGTGTGTGTGTGTGTGTGTGTGTGCGTCAACGGAAATCAAAGAGAACAACTGAAAACTATGCCGGTTTGAAAATAAAACTGATTCTGAAGAAAGTTTAAATGATATTGAAATTCCGTTTGGATATTATTGAAGATACAAGTGTGTAGATTTGTTAAATGGTTTGAACAATGACAAATGGTTGGAAATCGATTGAGTTACGTCTTAAACAGTTGAAGTACCAGAGGAAATGGGACTCCCATGTTAAAAAAAAAGTGGAAAGAGCTGAATAGTTTAAAAAGTTGAAAGAGTTGAAAAACACTGAATAACAGCCATCATATCGTTAAAAAGCTGAACGTTTTAATAGTTGAATGGTTTCTGTAGCTGAGAGTATGGCGGAGGAGTTGAAGACCCAAAAACGGGAGGAAGAAGAATAAAAATAAGAATAAAGATTTCAATATCTAGAGTGTGAATGCTACAGCATTCACACTAATAATAACGATTTCAATATCTAGAGTGGGAATGCTACAGCATTCACACTAATAATAAAGATTTCAATATCTAGAGTATTCTTATTCTTATCTAGAGTATTCTTATTAGTGTGAATGCTACAGCATTCACACTAATAAGAATAATAAAGATTTACAATATCTAGAGTGTGAATGCTACAGCATTCACACTAATAAAACTTATGAAGAACAATAGTTGAGCGCTGCATGCAGCACTCACATAATAATAATAATAATAATAATAATAATAATAATAAAAATAAAAACAATGCAATAATAATAACAATATAATTATATATAATAATAATAATAATAATAATAATAATAATAATAATAATAGTCGGGAAAGGGGCAAGAGATGACGGGTGACGTCACACATCCTCATTGGCATATTACAGCGGCTTACGTCACATGTCAGTATTAGCATACGGAGGACTATAATTGACACGCGCGCCGTCGCCGCGCCACACTGCTGCAGACACCACACCTTGGACCGTAACTCTCAACGTCAGTCAGACTCCGGTAAGCACCGTGATATAAGAATAAAGTTTGCTTTCGGGTGGAGCAGGAGGTTAACGTTTCACTTTGATGCGTGCTACACGGTGCGCGGTAGTGGAAGTGGGGTTTTATCCAGTTAGATTCAGTTTGTGGTGCCGACGGTGGACAATGGGGTTCACGTGCGGCTCGGACCCGAGCAGTGAGTCGGTGAACGGGACCGGGAATAACTGCGTTTAACCGGGACGGTCCGCGGACCTGGGGAACGGATGACCGTCTCCGGTGGGCTTCTTCACAGACACCCCGCAGTGCTCTTTGTTGTGATATCTGTGGTGTAACACGCAGACGCGTCAGTGTCGGTATTTAAACCCGCTTTTGTGTTTTTAAATACACGTTTTAAGCTCATCACCTGGTTGATTCGGTAACGTGTAAGAACACAACCTGATCTCGTCTGGTGATCGGGTTCTCGCCGATGGGTGAGGTCGGATCATGACTGAATCAGGGCGGTGGTCCTCCAGACAGACCCTCTTGTATCTTAAGAGAGCGTACGTGACCAGAGGACTGAGTCGGGTCTGCACGTGGCACGTCCGCCACACGGGGGACCCCCTTATGAAGTGATCGCCCCCTATTTCTAACTAATAAGGCTTTGGAATCCATCATCGATCATTGGTGTTCGACGGATCCTTAACGCCCATCCCTCCACCCTCATGTGGTCAGATTTTTAAGATGGACGAGGTGGGTTCTGCGCTCTGTCGCATGCATGGAACCCCTTTTGTTATGCAAATGTTTTGAACGTCTTGGGTGTTGCTCATTGTGTGTGTGTGTGTGTGTGCGCGCGCGCGTGCGCGCAACATTGGCCGCTGGGTTATGGGAAGACCGGGAGAGGAGGGCGAATCACATGGAGGAGGAGGAGGAGGAGGAGGAGGAGGAGGAGGGCGACTCCTCAAGCTACACTGAACAAAAGGCCTGGTGCATTTCTGCGCCAGTACATGTTAACCATTAATCCCAGTTGAGAAGTTACCCTCCCAGTTGGCTATTCGTCTGTTAAAACATGGGTTTTTGCTCTCCTCTCCTGCAGACTCAAATCGCAAACATGTCCGACAAGCCCAAGCTCGAAGAGGTGACGTCTTTCGACAAGACCAAGCTGAAGAAGACCGAGACCAAGGAGAAGAACGTTCTCCCCTCGCAAGAAAGTAAGTGTGAGGGTCTGGGAGCACGGGGCTCTTAAGGGAAGGTGAAAAGCCTTTCCTTAGGAAGGGTCTTTCACCTTCCGTTAAAGGGCCTTTTGCTCCAAGCAAGATGACATTCACTATAAACGTTGTGTCGTATTGTGCCAGCGGTTCCTTGACTCTCTCTCCCTCTCCAGTCATCGACCAGGAGAAGAAGGCAGAGTGATGTCCTCCTTCCAGCCCTCTCTGCCCCCCCCCAGCCCACCACCTCCTCCCAACTCCCACCCTCCATTGCCTTTCTGTCACTTCTGATGTTATTTTTTTTATTTAGCTGTATAACTTTGTAACCGAAAATATGAAAGGAAGGCCAAAAATACACCACAGAGCGGGCTAGAGCGCCCTCCCCTGCATGGATCCACCCCCTGCTGTCATCGCCAAGCCCACCGCCGGACGTCCAAGATGTCTGCCACCTGGGTTGCGGCGTGACGCTACAGGAGGGGAGGAGGCCTGAGAGGAAGAAGAGGATGAAGAGGCCCCCCCCCCCTTCTGTTGGGCTTGTGGCATTCGAGGACCGGAGGGCGGGTGTCCGTGTTCAGAATGTAATGAGGGCGTGGCCTTCATGTCACCGGAAGCTCCTCTTCCTCGTCTCGCCCTTATCACTTCCTGCTTCTGGCCGCTTCTGCTGACCCGCCGTAACCATGGCGACTAGCGTCTCTTTCGTTTCTATGTTTCGGAGATGCACAATCTTTTTTTTTTTTACACTGGTTAAAATGTTATACATCATGAAACGGATGAGATGGAAGCCATCTAGATCTGGGAAAACGAAAATCAAACCACTGACTTCACTTACATTGGCTTCTGTAGGACTTCAGGAGAGATAATTCTACTTTATTCGTCTCTCCGTTGCAATTGTGTATATATATATAGTACCGTTTTGCACCCTATATCGCCCACCCAATAATGCAGAAACAACGCATGCTGGGAATTGGTTCCACATGTCAACTGTTGGTCTAAATTCACAAAATTGAAAAAATTTTGGGGGGTTTCTGTAAGCAGCCATGTTAAGCCACAAACCATTACCAGTACTGGCAAACCGTTAAATGTTGTAATAAAAAAAATATTTGATAATACAAAGACTGCAGTTGTGTTATCTTTCCCCTTCGACCCTTGTAGAAAACGACTGGTCCATGGATGGCATCTTGTCATCAATTGGAAATATGTTCATTAGATGCATATTTAGCTTTTTCTTTAGTCAGCTAATCTCAAAAGCTGAACCCAAACTTTTGTTTAAACAAAGGCGGTGATTCATGAAGGGAATAGTTACAGTAGATTTAACAGTTTTTTGGTTTTGATTCATAAATGAGTCATTTTTCATGTTTGAACTTTAGAAATCTAAAAAATGTAAACCCAAAATGCATGTTGCAGTCAGACTGATCCAGGAAGTGGGACTTGGACAACCCTGCCTACTTGGGCCTAGATCCTCTTCCCACTGACGAGCAGGTCTTCACTGACACTGATAAGGGAGGGCATTTATTGATTGTATCTGAGGTGGTAACACATTAAGGGCCTTGTAACTCATACAGAGGAGATTGGGATGGCCTCGCTGCCCTAATAGCGGCCTGACCTTAAGGTGTGTGCTGGCGTCTCGCCACGTGAGGTTTAGCCGACTATCTCTGTCCTGAATTAGCAAAGCCCTCGTGGTATTACCTGGACATGACATCAACGTCACACCCCCTCTTAAACAAATATCAAACATTAATCGTGGGAATTATGTAATATGAGCAAGCTAAATATGAAATACATCTATTTGTCTCCAGTGTATCCAACTCTGTCACTTTGTTTACAACATAGCATCCGTTTTCCATAATTCATAGCAATTCATTCATAGCGAAAGAGACAAGAATTTATAACAAAAAGGTATTTCCCCACCTATTTTATATATTTATACAGCAATTATGCATCTCTCTCCATATATATATGTTATATTTTTGTTTCATTTGTTTTAGTGTTCTTTAGTGGTCTTCTTTGGTATTTTATCCTGTCTTTTTGTCATTTGTTTTTGTCTCTTTTCCACAGCAATGCAATTCTGGAGGATTAACATTTCTGGTATCTCGGTGACTGGGCCTGTGGTTTCATTGGGTTAATCATGCATGTTAGAGTAAGTGGATTGGTGTTAATTCAGTTACTCTTAATAAGTAAATAAGGTATTAATCTGGAGAGGGGGAGGGGGGGGGTGGGTCAGCTCACACTGGCCGGATTATCTCTCTCCATGTGTCCCTCTCCCTGTATCGCTCTCTTTAACCTTCTCTCTCTCTCTCTCTCTCTCTCTCTCTCTCTCTCTCTCTCTCTCATTATCTCTCTCTCCCTCTCTCTCTCTCTCTCCCTCTCTCTCTACCAGCGTGGGCATGGCCGCTGAGTCACTACCACGTTCCAAACGAACATGCGGCCAGTCAAAAGAGGGCCATGAATCGCCGCCCTCTCTGTCCCTTGTTGTTGGTGTTCCCTGGAAATGTCCCTCCGCTACTCCCGTAAGCCTGGTTAGCTCGCCCGCCACGCCGTTAGCTTAGCGATTGATTGATTACCGGCGGCCCTGGCTGGCCCTCGTACGGGCCAATCCTGTTAGCCTTTCACAGGCTTCTGCACAGAGGCATTCTGGGTCAGCTGTCTCATGGCGATCTAACAGAGGAGGAGGAGGAGGTGATCTATTGGCAGTTATTTATTGGCCTATTGGCATGCATTTATGGCCGGGTAATAAACAAACAGCTTTTCTTCCTCTACGCTTTGTTTATTGGTTTTTGATTCCGCTTGACCGACCGCTCTCGCCTAGCTAGGGCCGCGGAGCCGCGCTCGTTGCCGTGTTGTAGCCTGGGGGCAGAAGCTAATGCCTAATGAAGCCTTGTTTCTGGTTTGATATCTCGGTTTGCCGCCAGTTCGCCATCTCGATTAGCTCTGAGCTAGGGTGGCCGGTTGTGTGTGACAGTCATATTTCTCTGGTGCAAGCCAATATAAAACACACACATACACACTTCCTCCCACTGGCGGTCCGGCTGGTGTTTCCATGGTATCCCCCCTCGTGGGCATGTAGCTATGGTTCCTGGCCGTTTTTTGAGATTTGAAAATTTGTTAGGTTTAATTCTGGTGTGGTGTGGCCGACATGTCTTCCACCTGACTGATATCTTCTCTCTCCTCGGAGGATGGATTTGTGGTTGTGCTTTGGTCAGAAAAAGGCACCGTAATATGGGGTCCTTACTGACTGCGTCACACACACACACACACACACGCACACACACACACACACACAGACTCCCAACAACAGGACATTACGCCTTTCTCCATCAGTAACCCCCTGGTGATGGTCAGGTGGGGGGTTTGGAGGAGTGTGGATGTGCTGTGGAAGGAGAGAATCTGTGTTTGCGTGAAAGACTGGTATACACAACCACACACAGACACACACAAACACACATACACACAAACACACACACACACGCAGGCGCGCACACACACACACACACACTCAAACTCAAATGTACTGCTAACAGTGATACAGGCAATTCCTGGCTCCGAATGAGCCTAGCCTGTTAGCATGTCTCCGGATCTGGCAGGAAGTCGGAAGGCCCAGAGGAAACTGGGGAACAATGCAGCACACGTTTATAAATGGTCGACCACCGTTATTATCTATTGAATCGGTAAAAACATGTGAGGTGATCTCTCCAGGCAACTGACTGCAACATCCAGCATCAGATGAATGCCTTCATGTCCATAAGTAACAGAGCTTTAAGACAGTGTGACGGTGCACATAGAGACCAACCCCTGCACCACCAAAACCTACACCTACTTCATCCTCCCACCACGCACCACCTCCACATCCCCCTCCCACTAAGCACCACCTATACCTCACCACCCCACCACCAACACCTCACCGCACCATAGCTGCACCTCCTACACCCCACGACCCACCACCTAGACCTCACCCTCCCACGACGCACCACCTACACCTCACAATCTCCCGCTGTTGTGTCGCTAAATTACATCGACAGTCTCTCAGATGCTGCTGAGTGCCTGAATAGACAGCAGATGGGGGGTGTTCAGACCACTGACCATCCTGGTCTCTCTGAGATAGCTGAAGGGGGTCTGGGGTCTAGTAATGCTTCCCTAAATGTGTTATATTTGGATTCATGTTGCTGTTGTTTAGGTATTTTAGTAAGCTGTGCGTTGGATCAAACCTGTCTCAAAGAAAAATTTAAAAGCACATATATGTAAGAGAGCCAGCTGGAGCGGCAGCTCGTCCAATCAAGTGGATGTAAAAAAGCAGAAAGTGATAAAGATATTCAACAGTGGAGAATAACTTCATCAACAACGTCGACCGCACCATTTCCTGCCCAGACCGGCAGCAGTAGCTCAGGAGGTAGAGCGGGTTGACGAGTAAACAGAAGGTTGCTAGTTTGATCCCCGGAGTGTCGAGGTGTCCCTGAGCAAGACACCTCTGCTCCTGACGAACTAGCTGTCGCCGTGCGTGGTTGACTCAACCGTCAGTGTGTGAATGTGTAAATGAATGCTTGTAAGTCACTTTGGAAAAAAGCGTCACCAGAATCCACTAAATGTAAAATGTAATTGTACAGCCTGAACCCAACGGGATCACATAGCCTCAGATGGTGCTGTACAAAGTACAGAGAAACCTAGCCCCCTCCACTGATCAGCCAGGATCGATGGAGACACGCTGTGAGCTTTGAGTCTGTTTCTGCTCGAGGGTGAGCACAGAGCAGCCCTGAGAGGTGTCTACTTGGTGGATCTCATAAACACCTGACAGAAACACACTGTGGTTTCGCCAATGTGTCCCCAATGACACAAAGTAGCAGTACAGGTGGGATGGATGGGCTGCGCGGGCGGCGCTGAGCACTCACAGATGAAGTCACCCAGCCGAGTGGGTGGACCTCCAGGAGCGGTCTGTCGAGAGGAGTGACGCACACTTCTGCTTACGCACTGCATGAATAGTTGATTTGTATGTGTTGCATATCCAAACTCACACATATGTACGCTCACATACACAATATGGCACACATGGATACATTCTCGCTTTATCCCACACACACACACAAACAACCACCCCAGTGTTCCTGACTGCAGCAGGGTCCATGTTGTCTGCTCCTCTTCTCCTGACTCTACGCTGCTCCTTCTCCTCCTGTCCTTCAGCCACCACAGGGGAGGGGGGGACGCTGTGAGCACCAACATCCCCAGCAGCAAAACCACCAGCCATTAGCTAGTGTGTTTTGTTTTTACAAAGGAAATATGCTTAAAGGGGACATATTATGAAAGCAACACTTCCTGGGATTAGGGGTGTTGTTTTGGGTCTCTGGTGCTCCCACACGCATACAAACTTTGATTTTTTGAGTGAGATATGCATTTCTGAAAGTACCCCGCCTACAGTTACCAAACGAGCGAGTCAGTTTCGGCGCGCCCTCCTACGTAGGAAGGGGGCACAGTTGAATATTACCTCCCACTTCCCCACTCCCCTCCAATTAGACCATAGTTGGGATTTTGTGGAGCAGTGGACGAGCAGCTCCGGCAGGGGTAACTGTCCGAGCCTGCACGAGAGTTCAATGTTGTCATTAGCTGTTACGTCTTTCTGACCAATCGCAGTTTAAGGCCCGCCTGGGCTGTACCACTTCGGGAGGGGCCGCTCAGTTACTCCCCTCTAGACTAAATCGACTTGGTTGCGATGTTGACAGTTTGTGAGTGTTGCGTCTGTTGAGTGAGTGAGAGGTTGCGGGCACACAGCTCAGGCTGCCAGACGGCGCTGCAAGGAACTTTTATAAACGCAATATTGTTATCCCGCAGTAATCAGCCCGACAGCCCGACAGCTCGACAGCCCCGAAACGTTAACGGCCCACCGGGAATTCTCCCGACTCTCCCGATTACCACTCCGCCACCGTGTGTGTGTGTGTGTGTGTGTGTGTGTGTGTGTGTGTGTGTGTGTGTGTGTGTGTGTGTTTGTAGGCGTTATAAGATAGCCTGGTAATGTGTATAGGCCTACGTACGGTAGGAATATTCATACTGGTTTAAATAATAAATGTTATAGTATTTCCCATCTTTGCTGAGCAAGAGTTTTGTTCGAAAGTTCAGTGATTGAAATAAATAAAAGCCTGGGCTATTGAAGTTTTACGGTAGGCCTACCACTGTCATGCACCTACCCGATGTCAAGTGGACCGGGTTGAATTCCCTGCGGGTCTCTCTTCTTACTGTCCTTCTCGACACTCTCTGATCTCACTAAAATGTTAGCAGCACGAAATCAAGGGATATTTAGAATAGAAAAAAATGTGATTAATCGCGATTAATCGCGAGTAAACTTTGACATTAATGCGATTAATCGTAATTAAATATTTTAATCGCTTGACAGCACTAATTCGATTATATGATATAGTTATAGAGCTCCAGGAGTCCGCAAACGGCAACAATCCCTTCTCCTCCATGCTGTGGTTCAGTATGACAGCTCATTGGTCAATGGGCAGCAGCTTATTTGCATTAAAGCTACAGACACCAGAAACAGTGCATTCTGAAGGGATAGCGGTAGGCAGGATTTTTTTTCCCTAAAAGTTATTCCCAGCAAACTTCAAAAACATGTTTTCTGGAACTCAAATACTATGTTTACTTGTTGGGAAAGCACAATAATATGTCTCCTTTAAGGGACTCTTTTCTTTTGTGTGAGTCATGTCTCTCTGGTTGTGATGGCAGCCGGTTTTGTGTGTATGTGTGTGTGTGTGTGTGTGTGTGTGGGGGGGGGGGGGGTGTGTGTGTGTGTGTGTGTGTTGGAAGAAAAACAAGAAAAACTCAACTGCACAACTTTTGGGATCATTGTTTGTTTGGAGCAGCTAGGGTGGTGGTTGGGAAGGTTGGGAGTTTGTGTACTACAGGTGGTTTCTTGTGTGTCAGGTGACTCCATATCTTATACCGCTGTGGGCGGAGGCAGGGTTAATGTGTGGCCTTGGGTCTGGCTCTCTGCATGAAGACCTTTCCCCTAGATGTGGAATGCGTTCCCTCAGGACATGTTCCCATATGTTCCATAGCTGGGTCTTTTACCAGCACCTGACACTGTTATGACCTGTGAATCAACGTTAGTGACACAAACCGCTAGTGCGCTAACCAAGTATAGGAGTATACCCCCCTATAATGACCCGGGTTAGATTCCTTACTCTTCATTCAGTCAAATTTGACTCCAGTTTTACTTTGTATTTTGACGATGCAATCTACTTATCGCAGAAGTTTGATAAAACCGAAATAATGACTCCCTCTCGCTTTCAGGCAACTTCTGTGTTCTGCGGGTGAAATGAAGATGTGGTCACCGCTCGCGGTCAGACAAGGCCTCGCTTCGCTCTCTTCCAAAGAGAAAATGAAAACAAGTTCTGGCTCTTCCTATCAGTATCTTTTCCACACAAAAAGTGTGAACATGTTAAAAATATGAAGGATAAAGTTGAATTAGAAATTCAGCAGAGGCCTTTATCCAATATCCAGTTGAGGAAGACTAAGCCTCGTCTGCTGTCCCTCTCTCTCTCTCTCTCTCTCTCTCTCTTTCTCTCTCTCTTTCTCTCTTTCAGCATCTGGTGTCTGTTGCTCAACACACCAACCTATCCCATCAGCCCACTGAGCTCTTTTGCATGTTACCAATCAGATCTTCACACACATACCCACCCACCCACACACACACACACGCACACACACACCCGCACAAGCCCACACACATACACGCATGCACACACCCACACACACGCATGCACACACACCCGCACAAGCCCACACACGTACACGCATGCACACACCCACACACACGCATGCACACACCCCCCACACACCAACACAAGCACGTACACACATACAAACACACAGGCACACACACACACGCACACAGACACACAGAGTAGCGTTCTGAGACAGTGCTGCAGGTGATATTTGTGTTACTGCCGTCTCCAGTGTTCAAAGCATTTGATAGCCAGGCTGGGCTGTGTTTGGGTGGGGGATGGGCAGGACAGACGGAGCACTTTGCAGCACTTTGCGTGTGTGTGTGTTTGTGTGTGTGTGTGTGTGTGTGTGTGTGTGAGTGTGTGTGTGTGTGTGTTTGCATCCACCAGTGTGTCCGCTCGTCAGTTTATGTGTGTGTGGGGGTGCCTTGTTATCTTATCTTATAAGCCGTCTTTGCGGCGTCTCAGCGATTGTGGGAATATGTCTAACTGTTTGTGTGTTTGTGTGGGTAGGGGCGGGGGATGGTGACATCATTTGGGACTTACTCTCAATGAGTCCATGAACTGTTGTCATTGTGCAACTCCAGATCTTGTGTGTGTGTGTGTGTGTGTGTGTGTGTGTGTGTGTGTGTGTGTGTGTGTGTGTGTGTGTGTGTGTGTGTGTGTGTCTTAGAGGCTGGAGTGGTGAGTCATGGGATATATGGATGTATGGGGGAGAGGGAGAGAGAGAGGGAAAGGGGGAGAGGAAGAGAGGTAGAGAATGCAAAAAGCACAATGAACGGATACACAAAAATATCACCTTTTGTTTTTTTTCTACAGCAGAAAAAGACACAGTGTTTGTTTCACACAACAAGGTTGATCAACTGAATAAGTGTGATAAGATGCAAAAGCGACATTGGCAGTTACTCACAGTGGCATAGCACAACAGCAAGAAAAACAGCAAGTCCTTCTCCCTATGAGCATTAACGCTGTTAAGCTCTCCCCCCGCCCCGATACAACACATCCAGAGACCCACACTGACGTGCCCAGTCGGTTGGCCCCTTGGTCCCTCCGTCACTAGCTCACCGTTAAGATAACACTTGGGTAGGAACAGGGACACTTATCGTCCGGAGACCAAGGGCCGTGGCATGTGTTGGTCAACAAGCTGAATCGTGATGAGTTTCACCTTGGGAAAAATCATTTCAGCTGAGGGTCAACCACACTCGGCGGCGCTCAGCTGTGCTGTGCATAATGTGTATTAAGTTTTGCACTTTGTTGGGAACCAGATTTTTACCCTGAAACTTTGGATGCTACACATCGGTGACGCCCAGTGCGCTGTACAGTGCGCTGTACAGGGCCCCAAGTGTACCAATCGGAACACAGCCCCTGCTCTTCCTGTTTTCAGTTGGTCTCATTGATTTATGTTGAGGCTAGAGCGCGGAGGACGTGCAGGCAGTGTTGCCAGATTGGGTTTTTTTTCCTGCCGAATTTGACTACTTTTTACGACGTTCAGGCAGCAGTGACACTCTCGCAGTTCGTTAGTACGAAACACATTCTAGTTTTACTCTAACATCTTTAATAAGGCACTCTTCTAAAGATGCAAAGGCGCAAAATGAGACATGAAATACAATAATGAAAAGAGTGGGGAAAAAGACTAAGAGTGTAAAAGCCCTGTATAAAAAGTAATATAAAAGTAATCAAATTTTTAAAAGTATGCACATTGTTTGCGTGCGTGCAGTTTGTTTCAAAAGTGTAAAGTTTACACACATACATATATACACATACATAGCCTTAAAGGTATGGTAGGCACTTTCCCTCCCTCATAAGCCTATCCCCCAAAACACCGGACTAGCTCGCTAGTTTTAGCCAGAGGTCTGCCTAGTCAAAGTGCGTGCAGGTAGCCAAGTAGCTAGGCAGTACGACAGGTTAGCCATCCACTCATTTCATTCGGGCCGGACGGGCTTATTACAGAAATGCGACAACCACACATACAGGCTTTGGTATTTCAGGGACTTTGACTTTGCCCTTGTTGTCTGGACAACACGTTGGCGACAGGCATCCCAGGAATCCCGGAGCTCGTGTTTTGTCTGTGCTGTAGCCAGTGTGAAACACTACAGTTGATTGGGAAAATCCAATGGAAGACTAAAAGACACCACAGGACAAATGTTATAGGAAAGGGAACGGATTACACTTTACACACGGTGCTTTCTGATACGATGACTGACTGAACATATCTCAAGGGTCTTTGGCAGAAGAGAAAATCTCTACATCTCGGTAGAAAATGGATATCATTCATTTTTTTACATATCTTTTTCCTTTGAAACATACACAATAAAAGATGACATGGATTCAGTGATTTTCTCTTCTGCCAAAGACCCTTAACTTTCACATAATATCACAGAGGCCTTTTCAGCTTGAAAGCTGTAGACCTCCAGAACCTTCTGCCCCCCCTAGCCGTGCCTGAAGCAGGGATCCTGACCCGGGTTCCTTCTCTGGGTTCTTTCTCTGGGTTATGGGGAACCTTACCTTGTCCTTGAGTGGGCTCAGGGTTGGGGGGGGGGGGCTCAGGGTTAGGGGGTGGCTCAGGGCTGGGGGTGGGGGACGATCAGGGTTAGGTGGGAGGGGGCTCAGGGTTGGGGAGGCTCAGGGTAAGGGAGTGGGCTCAGGGTTAGTGGGGAGGGGGCTCAGGGTTGGGGGGGGCTCAGAGTTAGGGGGGCTCAGGGTTAGAGGGTGGTCAGGGTTGGGGGGGGGGGATCAGGGTTAGAGGGTGGTCAGGGTTTGGGGGGGGGGGGCTCAGGGTTAGGTGGGAGGGGGCTCAGGGTTAGGGGGGCCTCAGGGTTAGTGGGTGGGCTCAGGGTTAGAGGGTGGTCAGGGTTGGGGGGGGGGGATCAGGGTTAGAGGGTGGGCTCAGGGTTAGAGGGTGGTCAGGGTTGGGGGGGGGGCTCAGGGTTAGAGGGTGGTCAGGGTTGGGGGGGGGGGGATCAGGGTAAGGGGGCGGGATCAGGGTTTGGGGTGGGCTTAAGACCTCTACCAAAGTCCCGCCCATGGTACTGCGATGCCGTCTAATCAAATTTACATGAAAATGAAAGCCCCAATATGTGTAGGGTTCGAGAGGGTAAATTGCGGTGCGAAATCAAGACGGTATATTACCTCGGTCAGTGTAAGAGTGCGGACAATTCCGGGAAAATTTTTCAAATGAGACAGGCATATTTGGCAGTGTAGAAACGCTTTGTGATTTAGAAAAACACTATTCACTTTGACTCGACCAGACCAGACTTGAACCATCAACCTCATTCCAGCTCAGAGGTCGGGGGTCAACCCCCTGCCGTCGGGACGTACTCTGGATGGAGCCAGCGTTGGGCTTTACTTCCTGGAGGCCTGGGGAGACGTGACCATTCCAGCATGCTCTTCCTGCTGCGGGAGGGGGCGTGGCCAAGCGGCGGGCAATGGGAGATGATGGAGATCTTTTGTGTTTCACGTTCTCTCGTCTCCGTGAAAAATGCAGAAGTGGGAAGTTTGGGATTCTTTTGTGCTTTCATGGCTACAGAGCCGCCGCTTGCTGTGCAGGAAATTTACATTCAGGGCATTCAGCAGACGCTTTTATCGAATGTACTTACAATAAGTACTGTGACGACCCCTCCGGGGTTGCGCAGGGGATCCTGGGAGTTAAGTGTTTTCAGTTGATGTAAGGGGTTTTGGAAGTCTTTGTTTATTGCTGGGTTGAGTGGGGTTGATGGGTTCGGGGTGTTGTTTAGTTGTGTGTTGTTCAATGCTTACATGTGTGTTTATCGTTGTCGCCACCATCACTGACTGTGTCATGTTTGTTCATTGGGTGTGCTGTTTTCTTGTGTGTTTGTGTGTGGAATAAAAAGCATCCTGCAGTCGTGAGGGGTATGGGACGCAGAGCTACAGTTGAGCTAAAACCTGACTCTGTGTGCTTCTTGGTCGCCGCTACATTGGTGTCAGAAGTGGGATTTATTGGAACCAGGGGAATGAAGAAAAACACCTTTCCTGAGTGGGGTTTGTCCACAGCGCGTCCTAAGGAGGAGGACACGGAGGAATGGCCCGGCGCGACAGTGGCGCAATACCACCCAGCTGCTGCTGGCAGTGCCACAGGACCAGTGGCGGCCGACCGACACCCTGTAGCCAGGCTGCCGAAATTTTCCGGGGCGACGCCACTGGAGCCTTACCTGGCGCAGTTCAACATCGCCGCGCGGTACTACGGCTGGAGCATGGACGAGTCCGCCTCCCAGCTTGCCCTTGTGTTGGAGGAAACGGCGGTGCAGGCTCTGCTGGACCTGGCCCCAGCAGACCGACGGGACCTCCGGGCCCTGACCCCGGCCTTGGGGAGTCGTTTCGGGCAGCGGGTGGTCGTGAACCACAGCCGGGAGTTGCTGTCCAGCCGCCGCCGCCGGGAAGGGGAACGGTTGGGGGCCTACGCAGTGGACGTACAGCTGTACGCCCAGCAGGGTTATCCCGATTTCCCAGCTGCGGCTAAGGAGGAACTGGCCCTTCTTTCGTTCCTTCAGGGACTTGCCCCGCTGCGGCTGGGTCAGCACGTGTGCCCCAGCGTCCCCGACAGTCCCCTGGTGCGTCCGGGTGTTTTTCCGGGCACCACCGGCGCACTCTCGGGGGGGTGGACGGTGACCAGCGTCCGCCTGACGACCATGACGGGACAGGAGACCGGAATGAGGGGGAGGAAGCGGCTGGCCATCCGGATGGGTGACCAGGAGATCCGGGACATCCGACGTCCGGGACTCATGCATTATCGGCCTGGACCTGCTGACCTATTGGGGTGCCAGGGTGGACATGGCCGGAGCAACAATCACCGTTGGTGCAGAGACTGTGGCGCTCCAGTCCGAACGGGGAGAGAAGGGGGCTCTGGCGGCCAGCGGAGTAGTCGCCAGGTTGTGCTCCGGGAGCCTCGGCCTCTGCCCGGTTTCTGCATTCCCCGCGGGTCTGTGTCTGCCATCTTTCCTTCCCCCGAGACCGCCGAGGTCGTCAACGCGCTTTGGCTGCGCAGTGGAGTTGGCCTTGACGTACAGCAGAGTCGACAGCTGAGGCTGTTACTTGAGGAGTACAGGGACATTTTCGCAGACCGGGATGAGGACTGCAGGCGGACAGGGCTGGTGCAGCATGCCATCGACACCGGCTCTGCTCAGCCCATCCGCCTGCGGCCCCACCGATTAGCACTGGCCAAACGACAGGCGGCGGAGGAGAAGGTTCGCAAGATGGCTGCCGGGAGGGTGATCGAGCCCTCGTCCAGTCCATGGGCGGCTCCGGCCGTCTTGGTGGGGAAGAAGGATGGCAGCTGGAGGTTCTGCGTGGACTACCAGCGCCTCAACAAGGTCACCCGGAAGGACTCGTATCCGCTTCCACGGATCAACGATGCCCTGGACTACATCGGGGGGTCTAGCTGGTTCAGCTCCCTGGACTTGTGTAGCGGCTACTGGCAGGTGGAGTTTGCGCCCGAGGCCAGACCTAAGACTGCGTTCACCATCAGGCAGGGGCTGTGGCAGTTTCGGGTCATGCCGTTCGGACTATGCAACGCGCCGGCAACGTTTGAGTGGATGATGGAGAGGGTGCTGGCGAACATCCCCCGGAGTCGTTGTGTCGTGTACCTAGATGACTTATTGGTGCACGCCTGCGATTTCGGCAGGGCGCTGGCGAACCTGTGGGAGGTTCTTGAAGCCATCTGCCGGGCCGGGTTGCAGCTGAACCCTGCCAAATTTTCCCTTCTGGCCAGGGAAACGTTGTTCTTGGGGCACGTGGTGAACGAGCATGGCATAGCCACTAACCCGGCCAAGGCGGCAGCCGTCCGGGACTGGCCGACCCCCGCCAACACAGGCGAACTGCAGAGTTTTCTGGGCCTGGCGGGGTACTACCGCCGATTCGTTAAGGAAAGTACATTTGTCAGAAGAATAGAAACAACAATATATTGCTGTCTGTACAGTAAGGTTGTTCATAGAACCAAGTGCAAAGCACTAACAATCACTAGGTTAACCCATTCCCGATATACAGAGTCTCACTGAAACGTATTGTGTTTTTCAGAATCTAATGGATTAGAATATACATATTCCATGTAACTGTGCGTTCACACCAAAAGCTGTAAAGCGTTTTGAGCGAAAAACGCCCATTCACTTTCTATTAGACATGAGCGATTAAAGCGATAGGAGCGATAAATCGCTTGAGCGATAGCTGTAAAGCTGTAAATGAGAGTTGAAAACAGCTCAACACTATGCAAATGAGCTAGTAGCATTTCGGCTGTAAATGACCGCCAGCCAATCGGAATGTAGATGTCTCTCGCCGGCGTGGGTCCCAGTAAACATACGCAAGAACTTTAGTTCCTAGTTCCTATCACACATTTGTTCCTTCATCATGGTGCGTGAGAGAATAATTGCGGCTATTGCAGGGCATCGTATTTGTCCGCGATTGCATAGCCAACGTGGTCTTATTATAGCCCGATCATTAACTAAAAAACAAATAGAAAAAATAAAGCATCCAGCATATGATTTCAACAATGTATGAGGGCAAACGCAATCCGCAATCCGCAAAAGGGATGGTGTCTGCCTGGCACAAATGCTCCCGTTGAGTGGATTTTTTCTTTAATAAACAATATACACACACACACACAAACACACAGACACAATAGCGATCAACTAAGCTTTAATCTAGCATCTAAGCAATTGCTCCATTAATTAGTTATTCATTGTTTCATGTATTTATGTTTATTATTCTTTTTCTATTGACCAAACTTATGACTATCTTGTGTTTTTGTGGCTCGGCATCAGCAGCAGCACTTGCCTCAACTACGAGCGTGCAGGCAAAAAGCGCGGCTCCTTTAAATGGAATAGAAAAAATCGCAAGAGCGATTAGGAGCTGTAAATATTTTGGACAGCGTTGCGTTTTGAGTTATTCTGCGATTTTGCATCTTTTACAGCTTTTGGTGTGAACGTACAGTAAGAACTGAAATGGTATATATCTGAGATGTGTTGTTAATACTATCTGAAGGGAGTGTATATCTCCAACAAGAGGCCATGGGTCGTCTAGTGGGTTGTGTGGTCGTCTCCCAGCAAACAGTTATTAAAACACTTGTTTCTTTATTATTTAGAAAAGTGTCAAGGGACAACTTAGTAAACAGGAAAGTTAAAAGTTATGTTATGTGTAACTCTAAATCTGTTTTTTTTGCATCCCTAGACAATTTGACTGCACGATTTTTCTAGTTTGTGTGTGTGTGTGTGTGTGTGTGGACTATGTTAGAGGAAATACAAGCTTCTATTGTAAGCGTCTGACCCATTCCACAGGGTCAAAGTGTGCTGTGAACTTCCACTGACCAAAAAACAGTTGATATAGTAGAGACTATATGGGCCTTTAAGGAAGTGCAAACACATGCACGCTCAACACTCACATACAGACACACACGCACACACACAACACTCACATACACACAAACACACACACACACACATGCACACATACAAGCACACACATACACTCACAATCACACACACACGCACACAGACAGACACAACATGCACATACACACACACATATACACACACACACACACACACACTTAAATACAATGACAACGTGCATATACACACACACGCACACACACACAAATACAACGTGCAAACACACACACACACACACACAGACACACAGGCACATTAGACTGACTTGTGGGGTATGATGTGAAGAGCTGTGTCCTGTTTGTCTTGTTTATTGATGTGTTTGTGGTATCCTCTGTTGGTTGTGTTGGGTTTATGGCCAAACTATTTCTCTTTTCTCAGGTAAATCTAATCATCTGACCTTGAGACTCTGGCACTACTACGCATATCTGCCCTGATAACAACACCTACAGCCAAAATTTAGGTTGGTGTGTGTGTGTGTGTGTGTGTGTGTGTGTATGTGTGTGTGTGTGTGTGTGTGTGTGTGTGTGTGTGTGTGTACGTGTACTGTATGTAGATCAGGTGTGTGTTTTTCTGTGATGTCATTGCCGATAGCGATAGCATACATGACTCATCAATAGAAAAACTATGTTATCAGAGAAATTAAGAGCAAATAATTGTGCCTCAAGGGTTTTTTTATGTGTGTGTGTTTGTGTATGTCTGTGTGTATTTACTTGTGTAGACATGTTTATCTGCAGTGTGTTGGTTTGGACTTCACTCCAATAGAAGAGGAGGGGTCAGCGATGTCTAGTTTAGTATATACTTTGAGTGTGTCTTATATGTGAATCTTGAGAACCAGGTCCAATATTTTACATTATCTATCCTAAGCGACATACAATAAGTACATTGGTCAGAAGAAGTATATACCGCTGTCGGTACCGTAAGGATGTTCATAGAACCAAGTGCCAAGCACCAACAATTTCTAGATTAACCCATTCCCTGTATACAACAAAGATAGCTAGGATAAGTACTATAACTAAGTGTGACATTATATAAGTGCTTACATTAAGTGCCAGGACGTACAACATACAGTAAGTAGGATGGGTATTTTCAATACTAAAGCAGCAGTACTAGCACTATGAAAACATGTTTCCCTGCTACAAGAGTTATGATTGTTTGTCGCTGGCTCAGGTCTTTCGCGGCTCTAGACGCTTCTCCTGTGTACCGCTCTGCATGAGGAAGTGAATAAGCTGCTTTTCCTCTTCCTGTTTTTTTCTGGCACAGTGGAGAATGTTTGTCCCGGCCACACAATGCACCCTTCTGCTTTCAGCCAACTTTCCATGGGCTGAATATCAGAAGGTTAACTCCAGCGCTTGAGAGGTCCATTCTGTTGTGTTCTGGGGGAAATATACTGAGGTGTGGGAGGGGAGGTACCGGTACACACGTCAAACCCGGGTACAGCGCATTTAACTGTTGAGCACAAAAATAAGGCAAGGCAACTTTATTTTACATAGCACTTTTCATACAAGAGGCATAAAAACATCGTAATACAATAAAAATGAAATAATAAAAGAAAATAGATCAAATCAATTAAATGCAAAGGGGAAAATGCATGTAGAAAAACTGCAAAAGTTAAAAGTGCAATGTATTTATGATTTAGCAGAAAGCTAAAGTATACATGAAATTCTTCAATCTTGTTTTAAATGTGGTCAGAGTTGGGACAAGTCTTAAATCCTCAGGGAGTTTATTCCAGCTAATAACCGTTTTTATCAAAAGTAAGAGACACATATTGGGCATCTTGTTTTTTCTTAAACCTAAAATGTTTTTCATCTGGGAGTTGTCGCTTCGAACGTCTGGAGGAGAAAAACACTTAAAAACATCAACACCTCCCCTCACAGAAACACCAGCCAACCACCAATGAGACACGTTGAACACACTATCTGCTTCTGCCTCCACCTGGCTGTTGAGTGACGTAGAAGAACCTTTTATCCAGAGCAACATGGTGAGTTCAGACTATTGAGAGACATTACAGAAGCTTTATCCAGAGCAGTGTTGCCAGATTTCCCGCCCAATCTGGCCCAATCAGGCCCAATCAGGCAACACAGATCCAGAGAAACGTGGTGAGTTCAGACTATTGAGTGATGTAGTCAAAACTCTTATCCAGAGAAGCGTAGTGAACTCAGACAGAGGTCAGCTCTCCACTTTGTGTCAGTGACGGGTTTGTTGGTCGGTTCCCTTTGAGGCCTGAGATGAAAGTATCAAGAACTTTTCTCCACCAAAGAAGAAACAAACGGTTTGTACTCCGACAAGGCTGACCGGCACAGCCTGAATCTAATTATACCCAACGCCCGCGCACTACAGACGGCAACCGTTGCCAGGGGTTGAATGGGACCATAGATGCCATGGGATGGCGGTTGGGAGCAGTTTGGCGCAAGCCCTCCCTTTATGTGATGGCCCCTGGAACGCTGCCCCCCCCCCCCCCCCCCCCCACACACACACACACACATTACAGAATAGTCTCTGGTCAGCCCGCACCCCCCACCCCCCCACCCCCCCACCCTGGTGGCTTGGACCTGATCCCAGTCTGGGGTACCAAGTCTCCCTCTGTTTCCACCACCACCACCGGCCCCACCACCACCATCACCACCAGCCTGGCACCTGCCGCCGCCGGAAAAAACGGCCGCCAAGCTGTTGGGGTTTGGTTGTGTGTTTGGGTGTTTCCCCTGAAAGGCCGCGTGGCCGCTCAGTGTGACTGCCTGGAGGTCCACAGGATGACACAGAGCAGCTTGCATATTCTGCCTTAGACTCTAAACCAAAAACATGTCCATTACTTTAGGATATTATCTATAAATGTATATATATTTAAGATTAAAACCTACAGATATTCAGATATTCCTACAGATATCCCCCTCAAGGCATTGTGGGGCCTGAGATCAATGTTTTCGATCACAGCCCCTCAAACAAGACCAGCATTTCCACCTCTTCCTCCTCCTACTCCCCTTCCTCCACCTCCTCCTCCTCCTCCTCCTCTGTTCATGTTGAGTTGTCTCCTGGGGTGGGGGTCTCAGTTGGGTGGAGGAGAATGTCAGTGGTCCAGACGCCTGGGCTGATCCTGACAGGACCTGGTGAGGTTGGGGGGGGATGTACAGAGGACAAACATTTTATGTCTTCATGTCTGTACACGCCGAGAGGGTGAGAGGCACTGTGAAAGCCTAAGGCCTCCTTCTGTTTTCATTCTCCTGTTAGCCCCTGTTTTGGGGGGGGTTCACCTGACATGTGGCGCACGCTGTGGGGACACTCAGACAGAGGGCTTTTCCTTTGTGGTCCGGTCCCACGCGTCCACCATGCGTACGTTTCCCTTTGCTGTGAAGCGCTTCTTCTTTGTATATTTTTGTTATGTAAGTTAAAAATAAAAGCCTTCAGGCGGACCTGCTCAGACTGGTGTCCACGTCGGGCCACTATTGGGAGTTCTGCGTCATTTTGGTCACTACAGGGTCCTTCTGTGACCGATGGGGCTGGACTTTGAACTGGTCCTGAATATGAGCTGGCGTGAGGCCTCAGACCTTAGTGTTCACTCTGAATAGCTTCCTGCTCGGGAGGCTGTTTCTGAGAGTTTTTTTTCTTGCTCTATGGACACACGTTTCTTTCTATGTTTCTGTGTCTTCTACTCGGTTCAAGTAAAGTTTTCTTGCTTTGTTTTTTTCTGGTAGAGATTCCAATAAAGTTTTTTGGGTTACTTTCAATGACTTGTGATCTTGCCTGTCTATTATTCTGTATTTGGGTCTGCACACAAATACAAAATAATAGACAGCAGGAAGCAGACTCAACCACTAGAGATATACCCTACTACTGTTGAGGCATTAGTGGAGCAGAGAGAGCAAAACAGAGAGCGGGAGAGAGAGAGAGAGAGAGAGAGAGAGAGAGAGAGAGAGAGAGCAAGAGAGAGAGAGAGAGAGGGAGAGAGAGAGAGAGAGAGAGGCGTACGTGTGCTGAAATGTTAAAAAAGAGGGCGGATGCAACAATTCTTTCTATTCCTCCAAAGTTCCTCCCAGCCCCCAAACCTTCTCCCCGCCCCCATCCAGAAAGGTCAAATCAAGGATTTCTTCCCAGAAAAACCTCTCCTCTCCTCCCCTTTGGGCCCCGCCTACACATTCTCTTTCCATAACAAACTCTCTCTCTCTCTCTCTCTCTCTCTCTCTCTCTCTCTCTCTCTCTCTCTCTCTCTCTCTCTCCGGGGGTTAGGTTGGGGAATGTGCCATGAGTGTGTGAGCAGCAGCACTAATGTGTCTTCCGTTTGGCACGTCTTGTTTTTTTCACACGTCATGTGCTGTTCTCAAAAGTGTTTTGCGGTCTCTGTGTCATTACTCGTGTGTGTGTTTGTGTCTATGTTTGTGTGTGTGTATGTCTATGTGTGTGTGTGTGTGTATGTGTGTCTATGTGTGTGTGTGTGTGTGTCTATGTGTGTGTGTGGGTGTGTGTTTGTGTGTGTGTCTATGTGTATGTATGTGTATGTGTGTGTGTGCGTGTGTGCCTATGTATTTCTGTGTGTGTGTGTGTCTATGTGTGTGTGTGTGTGTGTGTGTGTGTGTGTGTGTGTGTGTGTGTGTGTGGGATGTGGGTTTTCGGTTTGTATTCACTGGTCAACCCCCACTAGAATGATTCCGACGTCCTGAATTAGGTTCAATTATATTCAAAGCCCCGGACACGATGATCAACGATGCACTGGACCGAGGTCATCACATTTGCCTTGGATAGAACAGTGTTCCCCCTAAAGGGTAAGGTCAAAGGTCAGATGTTATACAGAGAAGGGCTCCCTCTCCAGCTGGAAGGAGATCCTGGCCGCCATGCACAGCAGGACCCACGATACACACCAGATATACTGTAACGGGGATACGCTTCCTGGTATATTGGACAGAATGTATGGGGTAACAGTGGTGCGCGTGAGAACGGGAAGAGTTAACGGGGAGAGTCAACGGAAGAGTAGGAGAGAAGACGAAAAAGTGTACAACCCAGATAGAAAACAATGATAACGAAGGCCCTAGAGAATATGTTTCAACAAGTTGGTATATCATACAGTAGACGTGTAGTCGTTTGAGTCATCCACGGTCGTTTGTCGTTTATCATTCCTTCGTCATTTAATCAATTGGCAGTTTCAAGTTCAACAGTGTGTCGCAGAGTAAAAACCGCCACAAACTCCACCCGACTGAAGCTGTGTTTATAGAGTAGTATTAACTAGTTCCGACGATATGCTTGATTAGATGTGGGCATCCATTTAAAGTAAATATCTCTGTGAAATCAAGTCTACTCAGCGAGAAGAAGCTCTAGCTTGCAGTTTCCCTGGCAACAACAGATGCGTAGCCCTGGGTTTAGCCTACCTGCAGACTGACGCTGTTTGCCCTGTCATCGACGGACATCTCGGGGACCCATCTCTCCGGACCATCCCGGTACTGGGTTCCAGTTTTATTGCATTGCCATCTTGACATCACACGCACATATAAAAGAGGAGCTCCTTCTGGACTGTCCGGCTCACTCACACCGCATCCACAGCCGCTTGCGGGAACGGTATTGAACTCTTGCAGGACAATTACGTCATCATATATGTTCTGAACATTGAACCAACTCACATCTAAACAAAGGACTGTACAAATAGAATCCGGATTGATGAATTGTTGTATTGCTATTTCTATGGTGGAGTTGTTTTTTTAATTGTATATTTATTGCAGAGTTTATAGTAAGCGTGAGTGAGAGTGTGATTGGGCATTAGGCCACCAATATTGAATGGGTATATTGTAACAGTTATTTAAGTAAATATTTAAAGTAGGTCTACTGAATTGTCTTTATCTATTTATTATATTTAATCTTAGTCAATATCTTATTTAGTACTGGATTGTTTTTATCTATTTATTATATTTAATATTAGTCAATATCTTATTAAATACATACTGGACAGAATAATAAATGTTCTCTGCATTTTGCAATGGCATCCTCAGATACTGGCTCTAGTGAGTGTCTTCATTAATTAGGTTACACAGGTAACATACAGGGAAGTGGGGTCTCAGTAACACTCATAATTTTAGAAGCAGATTAACGCTCCCGCTACAATACATTTACATTCAGGGCATTTAGCAGAATGGCTGTCGGTACAGTAAGGATGATTGTGGAACCAAGTGCTAAGCCCTAACAACCTCTAGATTATCCCATTCCCCGAACACAACAAAGCTAGCTAGGCTAAAACGCTACACAACTACTATTTTTAAGTGCAAGGACGTACAAGAAGAGCTATGCTCTGATAGACACCAATAATAAAGCGCTGATAAAGTCATCAGATACCAATAATAACCATCAGTGGCAGATAAAAGCTCAGATAAAACCGTGAAACAGATGTGGTTCGGGGGAGCAAACATGCTTCTCTACACAGGCGGGTTAATGACCTGTTAAGCTAAAAAAATGAGGGGGTTTAGTGGAGTCCAGAACACACCTGACACACCACCCCCCGCCCCCTACCTTACTTTTCGGCCATCTTTATGCTGCAGCGCTAACTCCTCAAAACTAATTCCACAAAGAGCTCCTAATGGTTTGTTGATGGGGTGTCGTGATAAAACAAAGACAAACAACAGACCACGTTTATGCCGTTAACGGCCACGCAGTTGACTTGAGGAGAGCACTAGCTAGCAGCTAGCTTGGATGATAGCGACAGGAGCGTTGTTTCCCTCCTAAACAATTGGCTCTCTATCAGGGAACAATGGTCGGCTGGTCAGGGGCCGAGGGCCACGCGGACGCCCGCCTCCCTGATGGACATTCTGCAGCCATTACGCTAATGGGGGCAGAAGGGATTTGTAACAGAGCTGGGAAGTGCTGCCACATTAAAACTAGAAGTGCTCTCTCCCTCTCTCTCTCTCTCTCTCTCTCTATCTCTCTCTCTCTCTCTCTCTCTCGTTGACATGTGACCTGAGGCCAGCGGGTTATGAGCAGGTTTTGGTGGAGTGCTCTGGACCGTAGAGATGTAGGGCCCTGGGTGTTTCTGGGGCTGATGTGTTAGTTCCTCAGGTTCCCCTGCTGTTCACCTGCCCACCTGTAGCCGCTACGTCGCTACCAGGGACCACCGCTGTGTGGTTGTGGCTTTGTGGCGTTGAGGGAGTAATGTGTGGTCTTTCAAATGTTTAACATTTTTGTGTTGATATTAGTTCTTTTCTGCCCTTTTTGTTATAGGGGATTGTCTTCTTCTGTTCGTTGGTTAGTGTACACTTTTATCCCGCCTGCCTTAGTGCTGTTGGCGTGGATACTGTACGGCCATACCCCCTTTAGGGACTCGGGTCGCCCCCAGGATAAGGAGGCTGTCTGGCCAGCTTGATACCCGTGGACTTTGGACAGTTGGAATCGAGGAAAGTGCAATATTTCTAAAGATTTGGAGAGGCTTTTGTGTCCACGCGCAGGGGGAATTTTGATTTGTCGGGAGGGTTTTCATTTCATGGAGGAGGCGGCTGGGATAGGGCTCGAGGAACATCTCTTGGGGATGCAGAAGAAGGGGTTTGAAAGCACTCACATAAGCACACTATACAACTCAAGTGCTCAATATTAGAGGAAGGGTTCACCTCCGGACTAGAGCTTCATACATGGAGAACGATGCTCATGGTTACCATTCAGGAGAACTATTACCCATCCCAGGAGTTAACTCACCTTGAGTTCAGCTCACTCGCATTACACACACACAGACACAGATACACAAACAAAAACACACACACACACAAATACTTAATCTATTCTGTACACAAACAAGCATACATGCAGAGATGCCAACATAAACATTGCCTCTCACACACACACACACACACACACACACACAAACACACACACACACACACTCACACACACACATAGCTCCATGCTGCAAGTTGCTGATCCAGTGAGAATGCCTGATATGCAGGTTTTGTTGTGTGTGTGTGTGTGTGTGTATGTGTGTGTGTGTGTGTGTTTCCTCAGGCTGAGGAATTGGAGCGATGGGAGTTGTCTCTCTTACGTAACGTCAGACTGAGCCTCAAGTCCTTTGTTTCCATCAAGCCCATTGGAGGGATCCGATCATGTGACCTGCAGTTCCTTAAAAGAAGCCCAGGCCGCCATCTCGGTTCTTCTCCACAAAACATTCTAGAATGACAAAGCAACTAGTTGTCATTCTTATTATAATAATGTTGCAAGAGTGCCAAGATGGCGCCGTGGGGGTTGGGTGACATCATGTGAAACCCTTCCATAGGCTGTCCTCATCTTAGGAAGCCACAGGTCCACATCATGCATATCCGCCTACTAGTGGTTATGCTGTTTCACTCCCGGGTCCAAAGGTTCCATGCTCGATTCCTCCAGGTCCACAGCCTATCCTGCAACCATCCCAGAGCAGGAGACCCTAGCTAGCTAAAGTTCATTGAAAGACACTTTGGATAAAAGCCCCATCCTCCATCTTTGAATCCAATTTGGCCTCCTACACAAACACAGTGTTTCTGGGGTCGCTGAAAACGAGCTTATGGGAAACACCGGCCAAAGTAGAGTTTTTACAAAACTAAATGTTCTGTGTTTTTCGTGTGGACGCGTGAAAACTGATATTTTTGAAAACGTTGGCATCATTTACATTGAGGGGATTTTGCTGACGCTTTTATCCAAAGTGTCTTACGACCGTTCATGCACACATTGGACACCAAGCTGGAACTAGCAACCTTCTGGTAACCAGTCAACCTGCTATACCTCCTGAGCTACTACCGTCCCCATCATGACCTCAATTTGCTCAAGCAAATAGTTGCATCGTGCGAGCCTGGGGGTGTAGGTGGTGATGGGGAGTGGTGGTAGTGATGGTGGTGGTTAGTGGAGTCCAGAACACACCTGACACACCACCCCCCGCCCCCTACCTTACTTTACGGCCATCTTTATGCTGCAGCGCTAACTCCTCAAAACTAATTCCACAAAGAGCTCCTAATGGTTTGTTGATGGGGTGTCGTGACAAAACAAAAACAAACAACAGACCACGTTTATGCCGTTAACGGCCACGCAGTTGACTTAAAGAGACCACTAGCTAGCAGCTAGCTTGGATGATAGCGACAGGAGCGTTGTTTCCCTCCTAAACAATTGGCTCTCTATCAGGGAACAATGGTCGGCTGGTCAGGGGCCGAGGGCCACGCGGACGCCCGCCTCCCTGATGGACATTCTGCAGCCATTACGCACACACACACACACACACACACACACACACACACACACACACACACACACACACACACACACACACACATAGCTCCATGCTGCAAGTTGCTGATCCAGTGAGAATGCCTGATATGCAGGTTTTGTTGTGTGTGTTTTTGTGTGTGTGTGTGTTTCCTCAGTCTGAGGAATTGGAGAGATGGGAGTTGTCTCTCTTATGTAACGTCAGACTGAGCCTCAAGTCCTTTGTTTCCATCAAGCCCATTGGAGGGATCCAATCATGTGACCTGCAGTTCCTTAAAAGAAGCCCAGGCCGCTATCTTGGTTCTTCTCCACAAAACATTCTAGAATGACAACGCAACTAGTTGTCATTCTTATTATAATAATGTTGGAAGAGTGCCAAGATGGTGCCGTGGGGGTTGGGTGACATCATGTGAAACCCTTCCATAGGCCGTCCTCATCTTAGGAAGCCACAGGTCCACATCATGCATACCCGTCTTCTAGTGGTTATGCTGTTTCACTCCCGGGTCCAAAGGTTCCATGTTCGAATCCTCCAGGTCCACAGCCTATCCCGCCACCATCCCAGAGCAGGAGACCCTAGCTAGCTAAAGTTCATTGAAAGACACTTTGGATAAAAGCCCCATCCTCCATCTTTGAATCCAATTTTGCCTCCTACACAAACACAGTGTTTCTGGGGTCGCTGAAAACGGGCTTATGGGAAACACCGGCCAAAGTAGAGTTTTTACAAAACTAAATGTTCTGTGTTTTCGTGTGGACACGTGAAAACTGATATTTTTGAAAACGTTGGCATCAATTACATTGAGGGGATTTTGCTGACGCTTTTATCCAAAGCGACTTACGACCATTCATGCACACATTGGACACCAACCCGGAACTAGCAACCTTCTGGTAACCAGTCAACCTGCTATACCTCCTGAGCTACTACCGTCCCCATCATGACCTCAATTTGCTCAAGCGAATAGTTGCATCGTGCGAGCCTCCACCTTGTCTTTCGTCTGAGCAGGTATTTCTTAGGGTCGCCGTACGCCGTTTGAAGAAGAAGATGTTGATGATCTTCTGCATCGCCCCCTTTTGGTCTGGCCTGTTCAATCGCTTTCACGCGTTTCCATGGACATGAGTGAGGGAATGAGTCATCCTCCTACGCCTGTCTTAATTTACCCCACCTGTCGCATAAACAACACCACCCTGGAGGTATAGCTAATGACTTTTACCTTGTAAAGCATGAATTAACCAACAGTTTTTAGCAATGATGTGTCGGCCCTAGCGGAGACACTTGCTGTGAGATCATGTTCCCCACCTGGAGGCCTGCTGGAGGAAAAATTTCCGCTTAGAAACACAAAGGACTTCCCCCTGGGGAGGAGGGGGGGGGGTACGGAAGCCCCTACAGACCAAGAAGTGTGAAAATAGAGAAGATCATCAGAAGAAAGAAGATCTTTAAGAACAACCTGTTCTAGTCTTTCTCTCTTTCTTGAGAACTGGGTGAACATTTTGACTCTGTTGACTTAACATGGTAACGTTGTTTTTGTTAGTTGAGTCTCAAGATAGACCCATAAAATTACTTAAATAACACCTTGACAATAAGTTTGTCAAAGTGTGAGTTTAACCGTACAGGGAGAGCAGCAACACGCTGTTAGAGAGGGGGTGCATGCAGATTTATCAGTTTTGTTGTGGTAAAACATCAGAGGGGGTCAGCTCAGAGCCTGGGCCGACACCAGGAAGGCAAGAGGCGGACCAACGCCTGGGTACCTGTTCCTTCAAGGAGGGGTTCTACAGAAGAACACTGATTTGAGAGGATTAAGCCTTTACAAGGGGACTTTAGTATGTGTATTACGTGTATTTTATTCATGGTGTTCATTTGAAACCTTTACAGGTATTTTTATTTTATTTTACTCTTTTGTTTATCGTATTATCGTATTTGTTCATTAGATAAGATACAACTTTTGTCCAATTGCACAGAAATGTGTTTAGCATTAAATGCTACCGCAACACAAACACCAATGAACACATGAAAGAGAATACAAAATACACATAACAGGAACCACATTAAAAACAACATACAAATTATATTAATACCATTGTACCATGTACTACTTACACTACAGTAATATTTCCTACCTGCGCAGTAGAATATGGCTAGAAACACGCACACACACACGCACACACACACACACACACACACACACACACACACACACACACACACACACACACACACACACACACATACACACTCACACACGTTTGCGGAGGTGTCCAGGTAAATCATGTAGGCTAATGAGAGATTATATTGAATATTACAGATTAAAGATTATAGATATTGTATGGATTATATTAAGACGATTACTCTTCCACGAATGTATTCCTAAAGGATCAAAGCATGTGTGTGAGAGAGAGAGAGGGAGAAAGAGAGAGAGAGAGCGAGACCATCTGTTAATATACGTATTTTCAACAAGGAAAACACAACAATGTCCCATTAATCTCAACCCGTAGATTAGAGTCGTGCCGAGATGCAGAATTATTAATAAAAGACCCATGCACTGTAACTACAGAGCTATAAACAGTGTGGTCTGCGATGGCGGCAACATATAATGACCAAGTAGTTGTTGGCATAGGTACAGAACAGTCGCCACGGTGACGCGTAGCACAGTGTCCCGCGCTCGCGCGCTGGGAGACTCCTCATCAATCTCCTTTAATGAGGATAGCTTCAAACAGCATTGTTATTGTGTGAGCTAACAGTAGCATGTATCTACACACTCGTTATGTCTGCATTATCTCATCACAGTATTTGTATGAAAGATAATGGTAGCTTTTATGTGTGAGCATACAAACATGGATGTCTAAGTTTAGAAGCATTATATGTATAAGCTAATACTAGATGTTAAATTATGCTACCCAAAGTTAGTTATCTCTTTTAAGCTAGTTATTTCTATTCTGAGGATAGTCTAAGCGTGTATATCTATCCACGGGGCATTCGACCATAAACTAGAAACAGGTTTCATGTCTAACAGAGCATGTTTGTCTGAACTGATGAAGTGATTCTGTAGCCATTATATGAAGCAGCTTTCATCCTACTGTCCCAGTATTTAGTGGTTTAGTGGTGGTGGTGGGGATGTAGGTGGTGATGGGGAGTGGTGGTAGTTATGGTGGAGGTGGAGGTGGATGTGGTGATTGTGGGTGTTGTGGTGAAGGTGGTGCTGGTGGTGGTGCTGGTGGAGTGGTGGTGGTGGAGTGGTGATGGTGGTGGTGGGGGTGGTGCTGGTTGTGGTGGTGGTGGGGGTAGTGGTGCTGGTGGTGCTGGTGGTGTTGGTGATGGAGGTGGTGGTGGTGGTTGAGTTGGTGGTGGTGATAGTGGTGTGGTGATGGAGGTGGTGGTGGTGATGGGGGTGGTGGTGGTGGTGGTGGTGGTGGAGGTGCTGGTGCTGGTGGTGCTGGAGGTGGGTGTTGTGGTGGTGCTGCTGGTGGTAGTGTTGGTGGTGGTGGTGTTGGTGGTGGTTCGGCTGGCGCTGGTGGTGGTGATGTTTGTGGTGGTGGAGGTGGTGGTGGTGGCGTTGGTGGTGGTGACGATGTTGGTGTTGGTGGTGTTGGTGATGGGGGTGGTGGTGGTGGTTGAGTTGGTGGTGGTGATGGTGGTGGTGGTGATGGAGGTGGTGGTGGTGGTGAGGGTGGTGGTGGAGGTGGTGGTGCTGGTCCTGGTGCTGGTGGTGATGGGGGTGCTGGTGGTGGTGGAGGTGGGTGTTGTGGTGCTGCTGCTAGTGGTAGTGTTGGTGGTGGTGGTGGTGGTGCGGGTGGAGGTGGAGGTGGGGATGGTGGTGGTGGTGGTGTTGGGACCCATTATAATATAATGAAGACACTAGTTGTGTCCTGACTGGCCGTGACGCTCCACCAGAGGAAACCAGAGCAGCAGAGATGGATTTTCACCGCAAACACCACGAAGCATAACGAACAGATTGGCTCCTGAAATAAGAGTCTCACTTGTATCGACAAGGGGTTGTCATGGAAACAGATGGAGGGGGCACATACAAAAGAAAAAAAAACGAGCAGATGGCTTAAGAGGAAAAAAAACAAATCAATGGACAAACGGGCTAATCTGATGTGGTCCACCACACTCTGCGAGCCTGTTTGCACTCAGGCTTGGAGTGTGTGTGTGTGTGTTTGTGGGGGGGCTGTCTGTGTGTGTGTGTGTGTGTGTGTGTGTGTGTGTGTGTGTGTGTGTGTGTGTGTGTGTGTGTGTTTGTGTGTGTGTGTGTTGTGGCAAACCGGTCCCAAACCCGAGTGGTGATGGATGGCGTATACCACCGACATCCCCCTGTCGGAGCCAGAGAGTGTCCAGTGCGTCACGCTAATCGGCGCAATGGGGAACACCTGCGGCGGAGGACGAGGAAGACGAGGTACCCTTTAAAAGGATGTTTCATGTTCTCGTAGGGCAGAGAACTGGAGCCCGAAAGGAGCCGGGAACCACCAGGACCCGATATGGACGGGTAGACGAGTGGATTTATTGGACCTTTCCCCAGCGGTCCCGAGGAAACCCGCACACCCGGACGACGTACGCCGACAAGGAAAGCACCGCTGGAACAGCGCTACCAACGGGAGCGACCTCCCTCTCCAGGGACGAGACCGGCCCGGCCAGAGAGACAATCCCCTGGACTTTACCGTGGCTCACAGAGTCATTAGTATAATATTTGGTTTCCCCGCGTTGGGCACAGACCCACGCGTTTTTCCGTTGTTCAATGAATAAACGCCTTATTGGGCTTTGAACGGACCTTGGCGTGTAGTGATTTCCTGAGTGATAGAGACATTCCTGGGACCGGGTCGCCAGATATGCTGGAGAATGCAGTCAACCTGACCACGCTACGGACTACTCAGGTTACCCAAACCACCCGCCAATGCAGAACCATGATGGAGCCACCGCCGCGGCCGCCGCCCAGCGTCAGCAACGGGACCAAGCCCTGGCAGCCGCCACCCAGAGGGACACCGCCGAGAGCCTCGTCCTTCTCCGGGAGGCGGTACTACGCCTCACCCCAGACCTCCGCGCTGACCAGCCGCCTCATCAAACTCGGTCCGGACGACGACATGGAGGCCTACCCCTCCGCGCCACCACCATCAAGGCTGTAGCTGAGCTTATGCTGCTATTCAGTCGGGTAGGGATAGCCAGAGAAGTCCTAACCGACCAGGGGTTCTGTTTCATGTCCCGGGTGATGAAAGAACTGCTTAGCCTCCTCCAGGTGAAACAGCTCCGAACCTCGATGTACCACCCCCAGACCGATGGACTCGTGGAACGCTTCAATAAGACCCTCAAGCAAATGCTAAGGAAGGTCATGGACACAGATGGGACGAATTGGGACCAGCTCCTGCCCCAGGTACTATTCGCCGTCCGCGAAGTACCCCAAGCCTCCAAGGGCTTCTCACCCTTCGAGCTGCTGTATGGGAGAAGACCAACGGGACTCCCCGACCTTGCCAACGAGGCGTGGGAGAGCCGGCCATCCCCCCATCGCACCATGGTGGATCACGTGGAGCAGGTGAGGGGCCGCATGGCGCAGGGCTGGCCCATCACCCGGGACCACCTCCGACAGGCCCAGCAGGCCCAGGCCCGGGTCTACAACAGGGGTGCCCAGCTGCGCATATTTCAGCCGAGAGACCTGGTCATGGCACTCATACCAATGGCGGAGTGCAAATTCCTGGCCAAGTGGCAGGGGCCTTACGAGGTCGTCGACAGGGTGGGGGAGGTGAACTACCGGGTACAGCAGCCCGGGAGACGCAAACCTACCCAACTCTACCATATCAACCTGCTGAAGCAGTGGCGGTCGGATACCTCCCCAGCGGTACCAGCTCCCCTGGGTCTGATCGCCTGGCGCGACATACCGGTGGTCCCCGTGGGAGACGACCTCAGCCCCGCCCAGAAGCAGGACCTTGAAGAAGTCATCCTGCAACACCAGGATGACTTCTCAGAAGTACCATGCAGGACCACGGTGGCCCAACACGACATTTGGACGGCGCCAGGCATCACGGTACGTGTCCCCCCCTACCGGGTTCCGGAAGCCCGTAGGAACACTATCCGGGAGGAGATCACCAGAATGCTCCGGCTCCAAGTCATTGGGGACTCCTCTATGACTCAGAGCCTGACACAGCGCCTTGTCTAGTCCCGTCGTCCTGGTCCCCAAACCTGATGGGAGGTTCAGGTTTTGCAATGACTTCCGGAGACTCAATGAGGTCTCGGACTTCGACGCCTACCCCATGCCCAGGGTCGATGAAGTAATTGAGCGGCTCGGTCCCGCCCGCTACTTCACCACCCTGGACCTCACCAAGGGGTACTGGCAGGTGCCGCTCACCAGAACCTCTCGGGAGAAAACAGCGTTTGCGACCCCGGGGGGTCTATACCAATACACGCTGCGGGCAGTCCTGGGGGAGTTGAGGAGGGCCGGGCTCACAGCCAACCCCGCCAAGTGCCGCTTGGGGCTGGAGGAGACGTCATACCTGGGGTATCAAGTAGGAAGGGGGAACACCCGACCCCAGGACAGTAAGGTTGCAGCCATCCGGGACTGGCCCCGCCCCACCTCCAAAAAACAGGTGAAATCATTTCTTGGTCTGGTAGGGTACTACCAGAGGTTCATCCCCGGCTTCTCCACTCTGGCCAGTCCCCTAAATGACCTGACCCGGAAGACCCTGCCAGACCGGGTAACATGGTCGGAGGCAGCAGAGAGAGCCTTCGGTACCCTTAGACGAGCCCTCTGCTCGGAACCTGTCCTGATAACCCCTGAATCCTCTCTGCCCCTAATAGTCCACACCAACGCGTCTGAAGTGGGACTGGGAGCGGTACTTTCTCAGGTCCAGGGGTGAGAGGAACACCCAGTGACCTACATTAGCAGAATGCTCCTCTTCAACGAGAATAACAATTCCACTGTGGAGAAGGAGGCCCTGGCCATCAAGTGGGCCCTGGACAAGCTGAGGTACTATCTCCTGGGCAGGGAGTTCACACTCGTCACCGATCAGGCGCCACTCAAGTGGATGGCCAGCGCGAAGGACTACAACGCCCGGTGACGAGGTGGTTCCTGGCCCTCCAGGATTTCAGGTTCCAGGTGGACCACAGGCCGGGCAGAGAACACGCCAACACCAACGCTCTGTCCCACCGAGATGCTTGTCTTTGGTCGGTCAAAGGCAACCCGAGGCATCAGCCAGCGGTGGAGGAGTGTGGCAACCCGGTCCAAAACTGGCCCGAGGAAGTGGTGGTGGATGGCGTATACCGCCGACATCCCCCAGTCGGAGCCAGAGAGCAACCAGTGCGTCACGCTAATCGGCGCAATGGGGAACACCTGCGGCGGAGGACGAGGAAGACGAGGTACCCTTTAAAAGGATGTTTCATGTTCTCATAGGGCAGAGAACTGGGAGCCCGAGCGGAGCAGGGAACCACCAGGACCCGATACGGCCAGGTAGATGAGTGGATTTAGCGGACCTTTCCCCAGCGGTCCCGAGGGAACCCGCACACCCGGACGACGTACGCCGACAAAGAACACACCGCTGGAACAGCGCGCTACCGACGGGAGCAACCTCCCTCTCCAGGGACGAGACCGGCCCGGCCGGAGAGACAATCCCCTGGACTTTACCTTGGCTCACGGAGTCATTGGTATAATTTTCGGTTTCCCCGCGTTGGGCACAGACCCACGATTTCTCTGTTGTTCAATGAATAAACGCCTTATTGGGCTTTGAACGGACCTTGGCGTGTGGTGATTTCCTGAATGATAGAGACATTCCTGGGACCGGGTCGCCACAGTGACCTTCGCCACCTTCGCCACCTGGATTTATGTTACATTTATTTAAAACAAGACACATTTGTGTGTGGATCAGAATTGTGTTTGTGAAACGTATTTTTGTTTATGGATTTATTTTACATTTATACATACCGATATCCATTTGTGTGGGCATTGAAATGTATTTGTGAGAAGAGAGTCATTTATATATAAATCACAAAATACATTTGTGAATCCTTCTCTGTGCATTCATTATTAATGAGACTGTTCTGACCCCATACATTAAGGCTCCGCTTCTGAAATCTCCCAAATGAACAGTTAAAGTAATTTCCCCTAATGTAATGTGCGCATGTGTGTGTGTGTGTCTGAATGTGTGTTTGTGTTGTCATGTGTCTCCACATGTCTGTGTGAATGCATGCACGAGTGACAGCGGTTGTGACAGAGAGAGAGAGTGTGAGTGTGAGATGCGTGAGAGTGAAGGGAGGAGCATGTCTAATGACTAGGTGTCTGAAGGTCTTCTGCCCTCTGCTCCGACCCTCCTCGCCCAGGCTCTGTGTGAACTGGGGGGATTGGGACCTCCAATCAGGGCTTGGAAAACATATTGTTTTTACCATGTCGTTTGGTTTGCAAGCAGAACCCATATCATAAACGGTAACCCTAGAATGAAATAATAACATTGTTTCTAGAATTAATATATTTGATTTTAGAATCCAATTACGGTACTGTTCCAGGACGATAACTCTGTTTCAGTTTATGTTCACTCATTCTTTCAAATCAAAATATCGATTGTCTCCCAATTTTGTTCCTCCAAAGAAATAGTACAATAGTGCCAGATTATTTTGTTTATTTCATGGGTCCTCCTTATGTTTTTTCGTGAGTTGAGAATCTAAACTAAACAACGGTAAACACTAGTGTAAGCCACAAGGTCCAACACACACACACATTTTAATTTGTGTGTGTCCATGTGTGTGTGTTTTGGATGACAATGACAATAATGTTACCAAATTATGGTTTATCAAATACTTTCTGTATTTGTTCCCCTTTCCTGATCTCTCCAGTGTGTTAGTAGTGTGTGTGAGTGCGTGGGCGTGTGTGTTTGCGTGTGTGTGTGCTTTAGGTCTCTCCTCTGATAGGTCGAGTCCAACTCCAAGCATGACAACTAGTGGTGTGTCCACAGATGCACCGCCTGGATTATGGTACATTCCCATATTTAGTGGCTGGAGCTGTCAAGGAATGCAATGTGGAGCCTTATTAAATATAAGCACATGAGCAGAAAATGGACTGAGTGAGCTGTTGTACAGGATAGACATATATATGTATGTATTCAGGGTGCGATTTGTGAAAAAACAAGAGGGGGGGATAATTTTGAGAAACATTTTAAAATGTTTCAAAATGAAGACGGACCCTGTGTATTTTGGTTGTTAATTATTACGATGTAATGGTGAAAATACTTTGGGTGGGGGGGATAATTTTTATTGGGTAGGACGTGTAAACCAGAGGGGGGGATAATCCCCACCATCCCCACCGGCAAATCGCACCCTGTATGTATTTACTGTACATACGTATATCACACCAACCTATGTTACAAAACACATGATATGAGCATAAAACACACATTCTTTATCACCTCCTTGAAGCCCTTTGACGGACGTTTAAACCACTTCAGGCACTGTTCACTAAATCGATGGCCACTAAATCAACTGCATAACAAGGCGTTTCCTTTAAAAGCCGGCCAATTAAGCGCTTTAGTGCTGTTTGAAGTAGTGTTAAAACTTGACGGCACTTTCAAACAGCACTAAAGCGCTTTTATTTTTTTTAAAAAATCAAATGGAATATACTTTTATAAATGAACAGTGGTATTGTATTTTATTGGTTGCATTGGGTCAGGTTGTTTTGTCTCATGTCTTTTTATATGTTGTATTTGAGTCTTTAAAAAGAGGGTTGGAGCACACATCCAAAGGTAATCCACAGGTGCTACACAATAGTGTTGAATATAAGAGAAAGGGGGGTCTGCACACTGTTTTAATGCTCCAGAAGTGGATTTATTAACAGGCAACATTTCGATTGCTAGGGATCTTCATCAGGCCATCACGCCTGAGGAAGATCGCTAGCGATCGAAATGTTGCCCGTTTATAAATCCAATTATTATTAACAGGCAATGATCGCTAAGGATCTTCATCAGGCCATCACGCCTGATGAAGATCCCTAGCGATCGAAACGTTGGCTGTTTATAAATCCAATTCTGGAGAATTAAAATTGTGTGCAGACCCTCCTTTCTATCATATTTGTGTCTTTACCACTGCTGTCAACCAAATTCCCCTTTCGGGACAAATAAAGCACTGAACTGAACTGAATTAGCTAACAGATACTCAGTAGTTGTGAATTGTGAGAAAGTGTCCGGTTTCAAACCCACTGTGCCAAGCGGCCGCTGTAGAACTACTAATTTCTAAACCCCTGCTGAAGGCTTCATCCAGTCACGCTACAGACCTTTCTCTGGAAGACAATCTGTGTAGAGAAACCTGAGCCAGGGCGTGTCTCCGCCCCTCTCAGGCTGTGGTTGCCGACCCCGGCTCAGTGCCGTCTCCCCCCAGAATGTCTGCTGTTGGACCGCTGGATCGCAGATCCCTTCAGCAGCAACAAGGGCCTGTAGAGCCAAGGTGATTCGATCACTCAGCGATTGCTTGACATCATCGCGCAACATTAGCGCTGAGGCGAAGCCAATGGCAACTAATGATGCAGTCAGCTAATCCTGTCAACTAACAGATGCAAACCATTATGTGTGTGTGTGTGTGTAAACACGTAGAAACACACGCACATGCACACACACACAGACATGCACACACACACACACACACACACACACACACACACACACGCACACACACAGTTAACTGGCGAGGACACGACATTGGTGGAGACAAAGCATGAAAGGTATTTGTGGGGACCAACAAAAAACGAATGCTATTTGATAACCAAAAATATTGTAACACAACTCTGTCCATGCACACACACAGACACAGACTGACAAGGCCCCAGCCCCGATCAGGAGCATTCCTGTCGGCCGTGTGTGCTCGCTGTTGCATTCCTCAGATGTGACACCAGCCCCCCGCCGCATATGGGGTATTAAACAGCATTACGTCACCACGGCAAGACACTCGCCGCAACACACTCCACACCCAGGCAGGGCAAGGGGCTGGCCCCTCCCCTGGTCTCCAAGAACCAATCAAAACGGAGCGGAGGAAAATGGTACAAAAAAGGCTGCTTTGCTGTTTATAGGATTATTACTACTACTAATATTACTGTAGTAGTAGTAGTGATAGTAATAATAGTAATAGTAGTAGTAGTTCAAGTATAGTAGTAGTAGTAGTAGTAGGCGTAATAGTTATAGTAGTAGTAGTAGTAGTATAAGTAGTAGTCGTGGTAGAAGTAGTAGTAGTAGTAGTAGTAAAAGAATAGTTATAGTAGTAGTAGTTAAAGTATACTAGTAGTAGCAGGAATTGTAATAGTAATGTAGTAACAGTATTGAAAGTAGTAGTAGTAGTAGTTGTAGTATTAGTAGTTAAAGTAGTAATTATAGTAGTTAAATATTTATAGTATTCTTTTATCACAGACACATATACTGGTAGATGTTATTTTCTTTACCTTGACATGTTTCGACGGATATATTTCCGTCTTCCTCAGAAGGTCACACGGGTGTATTTGTGTGGCGCGTTCTTCTCTGATGTTAACGGAGATGTGATCCACCTGTCAACTTTTTGAATGGTGAACCACACCTCCTGCTGTCAGTCCGCCGCCCCCCACGACGGCACTCTAGGTATAGGAGAGCATATATGCTCCCTCATCTCTGTTCATCGTCTTCGGGCTCTGCTTTCTTATTTCAAATGCATCCTTTATCCAACAGTGGTATCGGTTGTTTTCCTGCTTAATGACTCTGGCATTGTCCCAATCCATGATATGGTTCTCTCTTTTGCAATGATCCGTCATGGCTGATTTGACGTTTTCTTGCTGGGCCTTGTCCTTTATTGCTCTTTTTGTCTCTGAGCTATCTCCTTTTCACATTCCTTTTTATGCTTTTTTTTTCGTGTGGTAAAACTCCTTCCCGTCTCCCCAATGTAGGCTTTATTGCATGATTGACATGGTATTTCATATATGATGTTGCATTTATTGTGTTGATCAATTTTGTCCTTTAGGTGAACTAGCAGCTGTCGTAGTTTTGTGTGTGGTTTTACCGGTGTGTTGATTTGGTGCTTTTTCATGACCCTCTGGATGCGCTCAGTGACCCCTCTGATGTACGGCAGTGTCACTGCTCCTCTGCTCTCCCTTTTTTGTTCCTTATGTTTTTTCCTTTTCTTTGTTTGTGTTTCCTCTTTTTCTTTTACCTGTTGCGTTCCTTTCTGTATTGCCCATTGTGGATACTGACATGTTTTCAGTGCATTCTGTATAATTTGCTCCTCCTGTGCTCTGTCCTTGGGATCCGTTGTTAAAGCTGCCCGTTCATGTAGTGTTCTAACCACTGATAGTTTATATGCTATTGGGTGTTCTGATGTCCAAAGTAGGTATTGGTCTGTGTACGTTGGTTTCCTATAGATTTTTATTTTGATGTCTCCTTCAGTCGTGTGGTGGATTTTTCTGTCCCAAAAAGCTATGGATCTGGCTGTTTCTTCTTCACGTGTGAACTTTATGTTGCCAGTGTGGTCAATGAAATTGAGGTGATCTGTGATTTCTTGTGTATGTCCTCTCTTTACCTTTTCCAGAATGTCGTCCACGTACCGCTTCCATAGTGTGGGCCTGTACTCCTCCGGTGCTGATGTTATTGCTTCCTTCTCCAGGTGTTCCATAAAGAAGCCACACATTATGGCTGATAGTGGATCCCCGATGGCGAATCCCTCTTTCTGCCTGTATATCAAATTTGTGCGTTTCTTGAGGTTTGTTTCCTTTTGTAAGCGTTGCTGTACTATTTGCAAAGTTTCTTCTACTGGTGTTTTGGTGAAGAGTGAGACGACGTCATGTGATATTAATATTTCGTCCTTACCCACTTTGATATTTTGAAGTTCTTTTGCCAGCTCTTTTGAGTTTTTGCAATGTTGTTCCGTTTGACCTAGTAATGGTTTCATTATTTCTGTGAGAGATTTAGATAGGTTGTATGTTACAGACCCGATGCTGTCCACAATTTGGCGTAAAAGTGCTCCGGGTTTGTGAATTTTTGGTATGCCATAGATCTGGGGTGTTATGTTTGCTGTTGATATGAGGTGATTGTATGACTGGTTATCGATTTTGTTGGTTTCCTGTAATGGTTTCAATCATTTTTTGAGAGTGTTTTTCTTGTCTTCTGTGGGGTCTTTCCTGAGAACCTCATATGTGTTTGTGTCTGCTAGCATTTCATTAATTAATTTTTCTTATTTTTCCTTATCCATTACTACAGTGGTTCTGCCTTTGTCTGCCGGTAGTTTTGTGACGTCTTTATTTTTGTCTAGTGTTTTTATGGCCTTTGCTTCATGTTTGGTTATATTGCTTGGTGGTAACTTGGCTGTTTTTAAATGCTTTGAATTGAATTTTGGATGGTTTCTTTGGCGTGCCCGTTTTTTTGGTGAGGTGTTCCAAGCGGCGGAGCTCTTTTACGCACGTTCTTCCATAACTTTTGTTTAATAGTTGTAATGTAATTGTGTCTACACTTGAGATAAATATTTATAGTTATAGTATATTTATAAAAACTGACAGGTGGATCACATCTCCGTTAAAATCAGCTGATAAGAACGCGTCACACTAATACACCCGTGTGACCTTCTGATGAAGACGGAAGTATATTCGTCAAAACATGTCAAGGTAAAGAAAATAACATCTACCAATGTATGTGTCTGTGATAAAAGAAAATTATAAATATTTATCGCAAGTGTAGACACAATGAATGCATTACCACTATGTAGTAGAAGTATAGTAGTAGTGGTAGTAGTAGTAGTAGTTAAAGTAGTATTAGTAGTACTCGCAGTAGAGTAGTAGTTGTTAAAGTAGTATAGTACTAGTAGTACTTAAAGTAGTAGTAGTAGTAGCAATAGTAGTAGTAGTACTAGTAGTAGTATATTAGTAGTAGTAGTTAAAGTAGTAGTAGTAGTACAGTAGTAGTAGTAGTAGTTAAAGTATAGAAGAAGTTGTATTAGTAGTTAAAGTATAGTAGGCAGTGACAAGTATATCACACAATTTAACGAGAATAAACGCTATGTATTTTTGTTGATTTATTTCGTATTGATAATAGTTGATTAATAGTTGGCAGATATATTCAAGTGAATATTTCACGAGGGGCGGCGCCCTAGCGCCCTATATTGACCCACCACCACTGAGTAGTAGTAGTAGTGGTAGTAGTAGTAGTAGAAGTAGTAGTAGTGGTAGTAGTAGCAGTAGTAGCAGTAGTAGTATAAGTATCAGTAGTAACAGTACTTTTTACAGTCTACTGTTGTTCTGATGTATTGTGGATAGTGCATAACGGACACATCTCCAGACAGAGTGAGTGTGATCTGAGTTCACCATGAGCCCTGCCTGTGTTTCTGACATGAAGGAAGTGAATCCCTTCCTGCTTGGTACAGTATCCACACTCCAATGGCGGGAAACACCGGCCGGGGTCTTTTGTCTGGGGGGGCGCTGATCGCCACGGCAACGACAGCCAACCAATATGAGGACTCCCTGCTGTCAGAGCTCGACAGATCTGAGGGCACGGCTGCTCATTAGCGGCCTTTGTTGTGCATGTGTGTGTTTGTGTGTGTGTGTGTGTGTGTGTCTCAGAGGGAACGTACATTTTTTTGTGCGTGCTTCATTGACCAGTTGTGTGAGTGTGTGTGTGTGTGTGTGTGTGCGTGTGTGTGTGTGTCAGAGGGAATGTGTATGTGTTTTGTGTGTGCATCGTTGACCAGTTGTGTGTGTCTCTGATTGATGAATGAAGACATTGGAAGGTGTGTTGTGAAGGAAAAGGTTTGTGGTATGTAAAGAGTCAGGCCCCTGGGTGTGTGTGTGTTTGTGTGTGTGTGTGTGTGTCGCACAACTTTGCCCTGGACAAAAGGAATGATATTGTATCCCTTCAGTGCTGTGTGTGTGTGTGTGTGTGTGTGTGTGTGTGTGTGTATGTGTGTGTGTGTGTGTGTGTGTGTGTGTGTGTGTTTTAAAAAGCCATTCACAGTTCCACAAAAGTGCACTTCCCCCACCTGGGGTGACAGAGGGGCATTCCTTGTTTTTATACCCCCCCCCACACACACACACACACGCACACACACACACACACACACGCACACACACACCCACACACACACAGCCTCTTACCACATTTCTTTGCCTCACCAGGCTGCTAGGCCCATATTTGGATGTGAAAGAGCAAGTCCTGCACTCCCTGCTGCAGGAATGTCTGTTTTCCGCCCCGAAGAACGAGATACCAAGTAACCACAGCACAGAGAGAGAGGGAGAGAGACGGGGGAGAGAAAGAAAGGGGGAGAGACAGAGAGTGTAAGACATGGATAGAGTGAGGGGAGCATGAAGGGATAGAGAGAGACTGTGTGTGGGAAGGAGAGATACAGAGATAATACAAATAAACAGAACATAGAGGAAGAGTTAATTCCAGAGAGAAAGTTGGACTGGAACTTTGGTGATCTTGCCAGTCTAAATAGGGGGCGATATAACCGAGTCTAACGGGGGGCGTTAGTAGCTCAGGAGGTACAGTGGGTTGACTGGTAACCGGAAGGTTGCTAGTTAGATCCCCGGCTCCTCCTAGCTTGTGTTGATTTGTCCCTGAGCAAGACGCCTTGCCCTGACTGCTCCTGAAGAGCTGGCCGTCGCCCTGTATGGTTGACTCCGCCGTAGGTGTGTGAATGAATGGTTGTAAGTCACTTTGGATAAAAGCGTCAGCAAAATCCCCTCAATGTAAAATATAAATGTAACGTAAAGAGCAGGAGGTGTAATGTGCTGCCATGCAGGAGAGCTCCCTGAGTGTGTATGGTGATGCTGGTTGAACCTGTGAAAGCTGATTACTCAACGCACAACAGGTGTGCAGCCTCAACCAGCCCAAGAGTCAAGGCCATTTAACTCAGGCCAGGTGAGGCTGCTTCAACCAGCCGTCATCCACACTCACTCCACACAAGGTGACTTCAACATAACAATGAACTTCAGAAAACCCGAAAAGAGTTAAAAAAAGACATGCTCTGCATCGTTGGTGAACCCGTAGTGACACAGGAATGACCACGCCTTGTTGTACTTGTGCGCTGCAACGCCACAGGTATTTATAGAGTAATTCGTCACAATTATGGCGGATGGCTTAGTGGGCCCCACGCTCCCTGTGATGAGCTGACACCCTGTTGCTATGCACTCACCCGGGCAGAGAGGAAAGAAAAACAGAAGGGACAGACCGACAGAGAAGAAAGCTTGAGTGAAAGGACAGACGACAGCCAACTGTCGCCTGTGCTTAGGATACGGCGTGTTTGGCCGGTTATAATCACACAAAGGACCCTAATGTCATTATGATATGGTCATGGTCAGTGAGTATACTTTGCTGACCAAAACTTCAATGTTCATTTTGTATGATAAATGTTTCTATTCTTTGCCTTGACACAACTTTGCGTTGGCTCAAATGTGTGAAATGTGACAAAGAAAGAGACAGAAAGAAATAGCAATGTGTGTTGTGTGCTGAAGTGTTGCTGTTTCCGACGGTGCACAAAGCAGATTGAAAACATTGAGACAGGAAGAGAAACTTTTCACAGCAGACAATTTCTGCCATTTCCTCCACTTGTTAAAACCCAAAAACAAGAACCCTGATTAACACACGCACACATTCTAAAAGATCCCCTTGTTGGGAAACCTTTTACCAAACATATGAGTTCATTAAATCCACACAAGGTGTGTGTGTGTGTGTGTGTGTGTGTGTGTGTGGGTGTGTGTGTGTGTGTGTGTGTGTGTGTGTGTGTGTGTGTGCGCGGAGGACACACGTTTGTCAAAACACACACACACACACATATACAAACACACAAGCACACATACACAAACACACAAATACCTTTAAACCCTGTTTAAAAATGTCCGGTTACTCATTGACGGACAGCTGCAGCAGCAAAAGCGGTGATCCAGACAGCAGCTAGCCACAATGGCTGTGCAGCATGAGATCAGAGAGGAAGAATGCAGCCTCCCCCTCCTCCGTCTCCCCCCCTCCCCCTCCTCCCTCTTCTCAAGACATCGAAACTATTTAGATAAGATGGTGGAACGGCATCACGAGAGAACCTCCTCTGTGCAGAACACCAACTGGTGGTTGGTTGTTTTTGGTAGAGAGAGCACTCATTGTTTTGCAGAATGTGTGTCTTGGTTTGTTTCTTTGTATGTGTTTTTGTGTGTGTGTGAGGGGATTTGTAACAGCAATATTTATGTGATACAGGTTTATGTGTGTGTGTGTGTGTGTGTGTATGAGGGGTTTTGCAACAGCACAATATCTGTGACACAGGTTTACTTCTTTGATGTCTGCAAAGGTTTCTTTTGTTGTCGCAAACGTGAGGTTTTCGTGTCATGGAGGCGGAGTTATGTAACTTAACCGTGCCGACTTAAATAATAAAATGCTTGTGAGTATTTGAGCTATTTCCTTATAACCATCGTTCCGTCTCCCTGGCTCACAGCTGTTAGCATACAGGATGCCCAAGGCTAGCAGCTATGTGTACGCAGCACATCAGAACGCCACCAGGGAACCAAAAGCGGCTATAGGAGGGTTTCACATGACGTAACTCACACGCCAAGTCGCCATCCCGGTGCTTTTTCATCCACACAATAACGGGACAAAAACAATCGGTTCTTCTAGAATGTTTGGTTAAGCACCATCGAGATGTAGATAGAAACCACCACTTTCAAGGGGATTAATAAAGCTGTTTATAAAGTTGTTATCTATCTTATTTTTGGTGGGCTGGAGCTCATCTTATGGAACCGCCCATCACGTGATCTGATCCCTCCTCAAGATGACCCATATAGATCTAGGCGGTCACATGAACGCCCTGGCTCCAGAACGGAGTGTGGGGAACCACATTGTGTTATCATCTGATGAAGAACTGAGAGACTGGTCCCTTCCCCGTCTCTCGCTCCTCTTCCCAGTCTCACTTCCCCTGACCCCCCCCCCCCCCCCCCCCCCCGAGCCATGTCGGAGGAAGTGGGGGGGAGACCTAGTGTGCGCTATGGAGATGGACAGGAAGTCTGACTTTGGTTGGAGTTGGTGAGTGTGGGAGTCTAGGGCTAGCGAGGACAGTTGGGTGTGTGTGTGTGTGTGTGTGTGTGTGTGTGTGTATGTGTGTGTGTGTGCGCGTGTGTGTGCGTGTATGTGTGTGTGTGTGATTTCCGCTCAGTTGTGTATTTAGATGGCAGGCAGATCGCAGTGGGATCAGGGATTGTTTGGCGTGTCGGTAAACATTGAGAGTTGATAGAGCGGGCTCTGAAGCAGCCTGTATCTGACTGGACGCTATCAACATGTGGGCCACAGAAATATGAAACAGGTTTGGAGTGTGGGGGGGGGGGGGTGTCAGCTGGTGTGTGTCTGTGTGCTGCATGATGGCCCGTCTCGCTGCTCGGTCTCTCCATCTGTTTGTCCCCTGGTTTCAACATCTGGTCGTCGGAAAAGCAGTTTTCCCCAGCAGTTGATAGCTAACATGCTACGCAAACAAGCGCAGCTCAACAAGCTAAATACGCTATCACGTCACTCTGGGAGCTGTTGGGAGGTCTGAATTCCCCCCTAACGCCGACCCCGTTGTGGTTTCATCCGTGAGGCCATCGAAGGTCCTTCAGCACGACCGAGCACAGGCCACCCGGCAGCGCTGAGGACGTTCTTATTATTCTGCTTCTGCTTCTCCTTCTTCTGCTTCTGCTTCTTCTTCTTCTGCTTCTCCTTCTTCTCCTCCTCCTCCTCCTCCTCTTCCTTCTTCTTCTTCTTCTTCTTCTTCTTCATCTTCTGATGCAGTCTCTGACGTCAACTGATCCTGTGTTGATAGAAACCTGCTGTGGAATCCTGGCTCTTGTCTCTTTCTTCCTTCCTTCCGTCCTTTATTTCATTTTCTCTACTCTGTTAAGCCAAATATGGCCTGTGTGCCCATCAGCTGAAGCATGAAGCAGGGGCCTTCGTTACCAAACCCATCCAAAACTACCTCTCTCTGCCTCTCTCTCTCTCTCTCTGCCTCTCTCCCTCTCTCTGCCTCTCTCCCTCTCTCTGCCTTTCTCTCTCTCTCTCTCTCTGCCACTCTCCTTTCTGCCTCTCTCTCTCTCTCTCTCTCTCTCTCTCTCTCTCTCTCTCTATATATATATATATATATATATATATATATATATATATATATATATATATGTCTCTATCCCTCTCTGGGTCAAGGGTCAGGGATCAGAAGTACCTTTTCACTAGGCACAACCAGCCAAACGAGAAACGACATATGACGCGAAACAACAACAGTAAAAAGACTTCAAGAGAAAACAGAAACCCATCAACTTGGGTGAGTATACAAAATGAGATGGGAAGGCTGATGTATACTGAGGACACGGTCAGGATAGGGGAGAGAAGATCAAACTTTTCCCTGGGATGTCTCTCTCTCTTTGCTGCTATGCATTATTCACCAGACCAGCACATGCTCAAAGCTGTTGCGTGTCACAGTCTCTGCCAAGGAGCGTGTTGGGGGGAGGGGGCTACATTCAAGACTATTGGTATAAAATGGATGACATAATTTCTCCTCACTCACGCCCCTCTCCGTCACTCTCTCTCTCTCTCTCTCTCTCTCTTTCTCTCTCTGTTTTTTCATCATCTGTCCTTTCACATGTTCTCTGTTATGCAACTCCATCCTGACGAGGCCTCACGTAGTAAGGCTTTGCACAGTGAAGGAAAACACAAAGACACACACACACACACACACACACAAACACATATATAATCACTCATATCTGAATGTCTGGCAGACGTCAGCACTTGGACAACTGCCCATCACCTGAGGCTTAACCTTAACAAGACTGAGCTCCTCCTAATGCCAGGGAAAGATTGCCCACACATGGACTTACTGGTCACTGTTGAGAACATCATTGTATCTCCTTCTCCAACTGCCAGAAACCTTGGTGTGGTACTGGACAATCAGTTCTGCTGCACCGCAAACATCACTGTGGTGGCCCGATCCTGCAGATTTGCACTTTACAACATCCGCAGGATCCGGCCTTTCCTCACAAGGGAAGCAGCTCGGCTTCTAGTCCAATCACTGGTCATCTCCCGCCTCGACTACTGCAACTCGCTCCTGGCTGGACTCCCTGCCTCTGTGATTAAACCTTTGCAGCGCATCCAGAATGCGGCAGCGCGCCTCGTGTACAAGCTACCGAAGTTCTCCCATGTGACCCCCCTCTTCCGGGACCTCCACTCGCTCCCTGTAGTAGCTCGCATCAGATTCAAGATGATGGTACTGGCATACAAGGCAGTCGATGGAACTGCCCACCTCCAAGCATTGGTAAAGTCACACACCCCAGCTCGATCCCTTCGCTCAACAACCTCAGTTGGACGTCTGGTACCACCATCGCTAAGAGCAAGCAAAGGTCACAACTTTTCTCTGTTTTGGGACCTCAGTGGTGGAATGAGCTCCCTGCCGATGTCAGGATCGCAGAGTCGCTCACCAGCTTTCGGAAAAGACACAAAACTCACCTGTTCAGAGTTCACCTCGACTCTGCATAGCTACCCAGCCCCTTCTGGCCACCATTGTATGTTGTACGTCCTGGCACTTAATGTACGCACTTATTGTACGCACTTAATCTACATTGCACTTATTCATAGTACTTGATTGTGTAAGATCTGCAGTAGCTGCTAGCATTGCTGTACACGGGGAATGGGTTAGCCTAGCGATTGTTAGTACTTGCACTTGGCTCTATGAACATCTTTACTGTACTGACAGCGATATATTGTTCCACTTCTTATGACAAATGTACTTATTGTAAGTCGCTTTGGATAAAAGCATCTGCTTAATGCCCTAAATGTAAATGTAAACACAAACCCACACACACAAATACACATTTCCCATTTTTCCAGCCAATTCACAGCTGCTGTTTCCCTGGCTGTGTGTGTGTATGTGTGTGTGTGTGCGTGTGCCTGTGTGCGTGTGCGTGTGTGTGTGTGTGTGTGTTTTGTCCATTGCTGTCAGTACACAACATCAAAGTACACAACATCAGGCCCAGATGAACATTCATCTCTTCTCTGGCAGTAGAGCGATTGGGAAGAAAAGGACAACCATTCAGCAATAACAAACGGCTTGTGCTGAAACCAAAAACCATTTGAAATGTGCTCCGAGGTCCTTTCAGAACACCAGGGCTATCCAAACGTCAACCAAATGAACAGTTTGGTTATATGTTTGTTTTCTTAAAGAGATTATGTCCCCAAAGAAAATAAACAAACTGCATCCAAATCAGAGTGCTGTTGGCTGAAGGCCCACTTTATTAAAAACCCATGGAGCAGAGTTTATTTTCAAGGTCGGGGCTGGATGGCAGCACAGCGATTCTTAAACTACGGGTCGGGACCCAAAGCAGGTTGCGTCCCAGTTTAGGTGGGTCGTGATCTGACAACGTAGAACTCACCCTGACTGCTCCTGAAGAGCTGGCTGTCGCCCTGCATGGTTGACACCGCCGTCAGTGAATGAATGTGTTAAGAAATGGGTGAATGTTTGGCAGTATTGTAAAGCGCATTGAGTGGCCACTGGTTAGAAACGCGCTGTAGAAATGCAGTCCTTCCGGTTTTGACATGGCCAAGTGAGGACGTGCTACGAAGCCTCTCCACTGAATTCTCAAATATTGTTTTATAAATATAGCTACTATATCTTCGGAACGTTACACGTAATTGCTTTAAACAAGTATTAACTAGTTATTGATGTCTGGGAGAAATAAAAGCCGTAGGGGAAGCAGTAGGTCAACGAAATTGACCGACGACTCTTTGCAAGCCAAACAACAGGTGAAATGGCGGAGAACATTGGAGAAGGCATGATCGCCACCATCTGCACTTAGGTGAAAGCGCTACATGCGGAGATTATGGCTGATTTCCGTGCAACAGCTCTAACTATGCACAAAGAAATTGTCAAACAACTTCGTTCTACAATGGCTTCACTACAGACAACAGTGAATGTCCATACAAGCAAAATCGATGCCCTGGAAACTTCACAGAATGAGGTTACGGATAGGCTGGTGGAGCTCGAGGCTCAATGCGCTGCCCTGGTTGCTGATAACGTTAAACTCATAGCTGCAGTGGACGACCAAGAAAATCGCTCCCACCGACAGAATATAAGTGTGATTGGCTTGCCTGAGGGTGAAGAGGGCGCCAATCCGACTGCCTTCATGGGACCCTTCCTGAAGGAAATCCTGGTTGAAGAATCATTCGCCAACACGCCTGTTGTAGACAGAGCGCATCGTACCATCGCAGCCAAGCCACCTCCGGGCAAACCTCCGAGAGCAATGCTAGTGAGGCTGCACTATTACCAGACGAATGAGCTGATTCTCTGCACATCTCGCAAACGTGGACAACTGTCCTATAAAGGGAGAATGATCCACATATTCCCTGACTACTCTGCAGCATTGGCCTGACTCAGAGCGGAGTTTAGGGATGTGAAGGCACAACTCCACCGGGCGGGTGTTAAGTTTGGTCTCATCCATCCTGCCAAGCTACGGCTTACCTTCCAGGGAACTGTCCACACTTTTGAAAACCCTGACGCGGCGCTTCTCTTCTTCCAGAAAACTATCCAACCTACGACTGAATGACTGGACAACAGATATTGTAACCTACTTAAGGATATTACTTGGACTACTTGTATATATATTTTTTTTTCAACAGAAAGTTGAAATACGCAGACGTTAACCTAGTTTGACAGTGCGCGATGGTAAGCTAACCCACTGCTTTTGTCCCAAGTATAGCCAATGTTTACGTAATTGTATAATATAGCAGAGCATACTTTGTGGCACTTCTGATGTTCATATGCTGGTTGTGACAGGGTTTGGGATTCAAAGTGCCTTGTTTGGGAAGGCATTAGGGGCGAGCGGGAGGGGGCGGGACTGGGGGCAGAGAATTTGTCATTTTTATTTTCCTTCGTTTTTCCTTCACTTGTGTGTGTATCGAGTACATGGCTTTGTTTGCAATGGCAATATGCTGAACATTACTTCTCCTACATTCCAAATGGCTGATTTAAACATTACTCAGGGTATCCGCTTTGGGTCTTGGAATGTCAAGGGTTCAAACAAGGTTACTAAATTAAACAAAATAATGACCCATTTACAACATCTTTAGGCCGACATAGCTTTTCTCCAGGAGACGCACCTGTGTGCCTCTGATGTTCAGCGACTCAAAAACGGATGGGTTGGGCACTTATTCCACTCAAAGTTTAATGTCAAAGCGAGGGGTGCCACCATTTTAATTTGTAAAATCATTGCTTTTGAACTACTCAGCTCTATTGCCGACTCCAACGGCCACTATGTTATTGTGTCAGGTCTCATCCAAAACACTCCTGTAGTCCTTGCCTGCGTGTACGCACCTAATTGGGATGACAATTTATCACCAAATTATTTTCTACATTACCAGGTCTCGACAACAGTTTCTTAATCATAGGGGGGGATTTTAATATGGTCCAAGACACCACTCTTGATAGGTCATCTACCAGAGACGCTGTCCTTTCTAGCTCTGCTAGGGTTATGGGTTCCTATGCTGAGCAACTGGGCTTGTCTGACCCCTGGAGGTTCAACTTCCCATCAACCAAGGCATATTCATTCTTCTGCCACGTACACCGTACATATTCTCGGATAGATTTCTTTGTTGTGGATGATAGACTTTTATCAAAGGTTGATCCTTGCAAGTACCAAAGCATTGTTATATCGGACCAAGCCCCCACCTCCATGGTGGTCAACCTACCTAGAAGCTATGCTCCTTCAAGGTAGTGGCGCTTTAACTCCCAAATGCTGTCCGATGATAATTTTAAGGAGTTCCTTACCTCTCAAATTGGATTTTTCTTTGAAATTAATAAAACCCCTGACGTCTCCAAGTCCACTGTATGGGAAGCATTCAAAGCTTACTTACGAGGTCAAACAATCTCTTATGTCTCACACGCCAAAACATTAGAAGCAATTAAATTGTCTGGGATCTCTGAGGAAATTTTACAGTTTGACAACCAATATGCAGTATAATAGACGCCTTCACCTCCAGGCCGAGTTTGATGTGTTATCAACAAGTAAGGCTAAATTACTTCTGCTTAAATCCAGACAACTTATTTTTGAGACAGGGGACAAAGCAAGTAAACTTCTCGCCTATCAAGCACGTTCAGTTGCAGCTTCTAGACTGATCAAAATAAAATCACCGACTGGTGATGTTCTCACAGATACAAGAGATATAAACAAAACCCTTTTAAACTTCTATTCCGATCTTTACTTCTCTGAATGCCCTCCAGATATTTGGGACCATGACAACCCTCTTGAAAATATTTGCTACCCAGCTCTTGATGAAACGCTTTCCGGCAACCTTGGTGGACCAATTTCACTTCTTGAGATCCAAGAAGCCATAAAAGTCATGAAAAATGGCAAGTCCCCAGGGCCTGACGGATACACTGTGGAATTTTATAAAACATTTTCTCCCCTTATATCCCCCGAATTACAATGCATGTATAATGAATCATTTCTGAATGGTCGGCTGCCAGGAACACTATCTAAAGCCTCTATAACCCTGTTGCTTAAGAAAGATAAGGACCCGCTTCTTTTTAGCAGTAGGAGACCAATCTCACTTCTAAACGTGGACCAGAAAATTTTTGCCAAAGTCCTTTATAACCGTCTCTGACAAGTGGTCCCAGACCTGATATCGACTGATTGTCCTTTGACCCCATTGCTGTTCACGATTGCCATTGAACCTTTAGCTATCTGGCTTGGTAGTGAGGCAGGGTTTGAAGGGTATTGCGAGAGGTGGGGTCACCCACAAAGTGTCCTTGTATGCAGATGACTTACTTTTGTATATATCTAATCCAACCTCTTCCATTCCTATTATTATGTCTATACTGGGGCAGTTTGGTAGATTTTCAGGGTACAAGCTGAACTTTCAGGAAAGTGAACTTTTCCCTATAAAACCAATGGCCACTGGAATGCCTCATTCACTCTTTCCTTTTAAACGGATGTACACTGGGTTTAAATACCTGGGCGTCGTCATTACTAAATCATTCCCTCATATTTTCAAGGAAAATTTTCTCCCATTACTAAAACGATGTAAAGACGATTTTAAGCATTGGTCCACTCTGCCCCTTTCACTGACTGGCGTTATTAACCTTGTCAAAATGACTGTCCTACCCAAATTTTTATATCTCTTCCAACATATCCCAGTATTTATTAGGAAAAGCTTCTTCTCAAAATTTGACCAGACTATATCCTCCTTTCTATGGGGAAACAAACCATGGCGCATTAAGAAAGTGTATCTCCGATGGCCCTTCCAAATTTTCTTAATTACTATTGGGCATGCAATATTCAGAAGCTTCTCTACTGGTCTAATCTGGAGAACACTCCTCTTTGGGCGCAAATGGAGATGTCCTTTTCCCAGCAGTCTCTTTATTCCTTAGTGTGTTCAAGCTTGCCGCTTGTCTCTGTCATCAGCTCGATGCCCACTGTTACACACACTGTAAAGATTTGGACGCAATTCAGGAGGCACTTCGGTCTTAACAGACCATCCTCTCACTCCCCAATATGTCGTAATCATTTTTAACCAATTTAACCATCCGTTTTAACCATTGTGTTATGATCTCACCTTCCAAACCTGGTCTGACAAGGGAATCAGAACTGTTGATGATCTGTACAGCAAAGGGACTTTCTCATCATTTTCAGACTTATCTGAAAGAGTCGATTTACCTCGATCTCATCTATTTCGCTACTTCCAGATTAGACATTTTTAACAAAAGCAATATCCAGAATTTCCAAATCACCCTATTCATTCTGAAATTGATTCCATTCTCTATTTGAACCCCAATGTAAAGAGCCTAATTTCAATTGTACACATTGAAATAGATTTTATTAGGCCCGAAACTCGCATTCATTATACTAATGCTTGACTAGCAAGGATATTTCCTGGCACAAGTGATGCATTTAACCGTTGTGGAAAATCACCTGCTGACCTGGTTCACATGTTTTGGACCTGTCCCCGCCGATCTGATTTCTGGACGGACATTTTTAAAACCTTTAGGGATATTTTATGGTGTGGACGTTCCACCTGATCCTCTTACAGCCCTGTTTGGTGCTCCCCCTGGGACCAATGCTCCCTTGCATCTTAATGGGATTATGTATTTTACCTCTCTCTTAGCTAGACGCCTCATACTTCTTAAATGGAAACACGTATTCTCACCTACCCATTCTAGATGGATCAAGGATATATTACATTTCATCAAGCTAGAGAAGATTAGATTATTCCTGAAAGGTTCAATGAGAAACTTTAAGAAAACATGGACACCTTTTCTAGACTATGCATAGACCTTAACATTTGCTTCAGAGGATGGGGATAACTAAAGCCATACAATGTTAGATAGAATGTTCTGTATACATACATTGTTATTGTAATTTTATTTTATTTTTGTTTTGTTTCATGTCTTCTTTGTTTTTGCATTCTGCCAATTACCTATTTTGTATTTGAAGGGGGTGGGAGGGGGGGAAAGCGAGCGGCACGGCGGTCTAAATCCGTTTCTGGTTGGACTCCCAGCCCAAAGGTTCTGGGTTCGTTCCCCCGATGTCCAAAGTGTAAGCAGAGTGTGCGATGTACGCCTGCATGTCCTTCAGCGGCCCGTGTGAAAACATGCTCTCACTCTGTCTCTCTCTCACTCTCTCTCTCTCTCTCTCTCTCTCTCTCTCTCTCTCTCTCCCTCTAGGAACACCAGAGGCCTCGAGCGTTTTCATCTGATGTGCCTCCTTTTGCATTTTCTGCTGACCGCTCTGCAGTTCACTGCATACAGGAGTATGCATGAAGAGAGAGAGGAGAGGAGAGAGAGAGGATGAGAGAGAGAGAGAGAGAGAGAGAGAAAGAGAGAGAGAGAGAGAGAGAGGGATGGAGGGAGGGAGGTAGGTAGGGAGAGAGCGGGAGGGAGGACGGGAGAGTGAGACGATAATACCGAGGCGAGTGAGACCATCGATGTCTACGTGCGTGTGTTTGTGTGTGTGCATGCGCGTTTGTGCATGTTTGTGTGGAGGAGGTGCACCATATAATTGAAAGTTGCAATCCAGTGAAAACAAGTGATGAGGAAAAGTCTGTTCATGGTAGTTTTTCAACAGTGAAATTAAGTTTGTTGTACACAAAGTGTAGCTTCTCTCCCTCTCTGCCATGTACCCGTCTCACCCAAGCTCGGGTAAAGTTCAGTTTCTGTCATGAAACACAGTCACGACCTGTTTAGCCCCGGCTCAGAGATCGGGTAACACAACACAAATGTGCACGCTGAATGGGGGGGTGTTTTCTTGTGTTTTATCACAATGACCCTTGCTTATTAGGCGCCTCCCTAGCTGAACAAAGCTCCCTTGTTCTGCCCCTTATCGCTATGTCTGGCCCAGAACACACCTGTGTACACCCCCCCCGCCCGCCCCACACACACACACACACACACACACACACACACACACACACACACACATACACGGGCAGAAAGTCATAAAAGCCTACTGATCAGACAGGAAACATTTTGAAGTTGAGTTTTAGTTTACATTGTTTGGTTAACTTGTCCAATGTGAATGCAAAGCGCCCCAAATGAGAAATGCAACAAAGAGGGCAACTCATTGGCATTCAGGTGTGTAAACGACATTAAATTCAGGTCATTCTTTTGTTCTATTTATGTTTTGCCCCGCCCTTCCAACAATTTAAAAAATGTATTGGCCAGAGTCCAAACTAACTCACCGACCCTGACAAAGACTTCTGAAACCCCCTACGATAACGACATCTACCACATGACGAAATAGTACTGAATACTTTATTAGTACTTTACTTTACTTTACCCATCCCAGTGTTTGCCTCCTGTACGAGATGTATAACAGCACTTTATTAATGCTGTAGTCAGACCGTCGGAGGCTGGGGAGCCTGACCCCGGGTTAAGACCCTCCCCAACATTTACATTTAGGGCATTTAGCAGACGCTTTAATCCAAAGCGACTTACAATAAGTGCATTTGTTACAATAAGTACATTTGTCATAAGAAGTGAAACAATATATCGCTGTCGGTACAGTAAAGATGTTCATAGAACCAAGTGCAAGTATTACAATTGCTAGGCTAACCCATTCCCCGTGTAAAGCAGCGATAGCAGCTACTGTAGATGCTACACAATTAAGTACCTTGAATAAGTGCAATGTACAAGTGCCAGGCCGTACAACATTCAATGGTGGCTGTGCATTGGTTTCGATGCAGAGTCGAGATGAACTCTGAACAGGTGAGTTTTGAGTCTTTTGCGGAAGCTGGTGAGCGACTCTGCGGTGCTGACATCGGTAGGGAGCTCGTTCCACCACTGAGGTCCCAAAACAGAGAAAAGTTGTGACTTCGCTGATCGACCTTTGCTTGCTCTTAGCGATGGCGGTACCAGACGTCCAGCTGAGGTAGTTGAGCGGAGGGATCGAGCTGGGGTGTGTGGCTTTACTAATGCTTGGAGGTAGGCAGGGGCAGTTCCACTGACTGCCTTGTATGCCAGCACCATCATCTTGAATCTGATGCGAGCTATTACAGGGAGCCAGTGGAGGTCTCGGAAGAGGGGGGTTACATGTGAGAACTTTGGTAGGTTGAACACGAGGCGCGCTGCCGCATTCTGGATGCGCTGCAAGGGTTTAATCGCAGAGGCAGGGAGTCCAGCCAGGAGCGAGTTGCAGTAGTCGAGGCGGGAGATGACCAGTGATTGGACTAGAAGCTGAGCTGCTTCCCTTGTGAGGAAGGGCCGGATCCTGCGGATGTTGTAAAGTGCAAATCTGCAAGATCGGGCCACCGCAGTGATGTTTGCGGTGCAAAATAACTGATTGTCCAACATTACACCAAGGTTTTTGGCAGTTGGAGAAGGAGATACAGTGATGTTCTCAACAGTGACCAGTAAGTCCATGTGTGGGCAATCTTTCCCTGGTATTAGGAGGAGCTCAGTCTTGTTGAGGTTAAGCCTCAGGTGACGGGCAGTTGTCCAGGTGCTGACTTCTGCCAGACATTCAGATATGCGTGTTGCAATCAGGGCTTTGTCAGATGAGGGAAAGGAGAGAAATAGCTGAGTGTCGTCAGCATAGCAGTGATAGGAAAAGCCGTGGGATGTAATTACAGAGCCCAGAGATCTGGTGTAGAGGGAGAACAGAAGAGGCCCCAGTACCGAGCCTTGAGGCACACCTGTATCAAGCGTGCAAGGTTTGGACAAGGAGCCATTCCATGTTACCTGATAAGTGCGATTCATCAGGTAGGACGTGAACCAGGAAAGGGCAGATTCAGCTATGCCAAGCTCGGCGAGAGTGGCGAGGAGGATCTGGTGGTTGACAGTGTCAAATGCTGCAGACAAGTCAAGGAGAATGAGAACCGATGAGAGGGACGAGGCTCTGGCCGCCCGGAGGGACTCAGTCACCGCGAGGAGAGCCGTCTCAGTGGAGTGTGCTTTTTTGAAGCCTGACTGGTGAGGGTCAAGCAGGTTGCTAGATGAGAGATAGAAGGACAGTTGGTTAGCGACGGCACGTTCCAATGTTTTAGAGAGGAATGAAAGAAGAGATACCGGTCTGTAATTCTGGATGTCAGTGGTATCAAGCGTTGGTTTTTTGAGGAGAGGCTTTATTCTGGCAGTCTTGAAAGACGTTGGAACAATGCCAGAAGTGAGGGAGGAGTTAATAAGTGCGGTTACAAATGGCAGGATGTCGTTTGACACAGCCTGGAGGAGGGAGGAAGGGATGGTGTCAAGGGGGTAGGTGGTGGCATGGTTAGATGTTATAATTCTGTTGACCTCGTCTGAGGTGAGAGGGATGAATTGGGTAAAGACAGAGGTCGGGGTCGGGGGAGGGAGGATGGTGGCAGTGATAAAAGAGGAGCTAATGTCCTTTACTTTCGGGGTAAAGTAGGTAACAAAGTCATCAGCAGTGAGGCAGGAAGGAGGAGGAGGGGAGGGAGGGTTGAGGAGGGAAGAGAACAAGGAAAACAGTTTCCTGGGGTTTGAGGCGGAGGAGTTAATTTTGGTCCGGTAGAAGGCAGATTTGGCTGTTGACACAGTGGAGGTGAAACCTGAGAGAAGAAGGAGATAGTGAGATAGATCATTAGGACAGTCTGATTTCTTCCATTTCCTCTCAGCTGCCCGCAACTCTGCTCTATGGGTCCGCAGAGATTCAGACAGCCAAGGAGGGGGGGGTGAAGATCGTGCCGGTCTGGAGTGGAAGGGACAGAGGGAGTCCAAAGAGGAGGAGAGGGAGGATAGCAGAGTGTCAGAGGATTCCTCTGTGGATAGTTGAGAGAATTGTTCAATAGAAGGTAGTGAAGACAGAACAGTTGAGGCAAACGTAGAGGGAGAGAGAGTTTTGAGGTTGCGGCGGGTGGTGACAATGTGGGGACTAGAAAGGAGGGGGGAGAGGACTTTAAGCATCACAACACTTGTGCGCATCTCCGACTGGTGGGCGTGGTCCACGCGGGGCATCCTCAGCAAATGCTAGCGACAACGGGGAGGATGTGGTGGTCCGCTATGCAGGCTGGGGGGATTCCCCTAGTTCCCCCGTGCCGAGCAGGGGTCCAGTGCGTGGGGGGATTCAGAAAAAATGGTGTGGGTCGGTTATTATCTGCGTGATCAGGGAGTACACAGGCAGGCCTCACCCAAAAGGTTGTGGCACGGCATTCTGGGTAAGAATCCCAGGAAGAATACCAGCTCCAAGGAACTCTGTGGTCCTGTGGGCGATTACATTTGATCACATTTGAGACGTACCATTTGGGCTAGATGGCTTGATGCTTTCATATCTTATTGATAACATTGATTATGTTCCGTGATTTAGTCTCTTCATTTCAGGTTCTTACAGCCAAGCTACTTACTAGCATACTAGCTTACTGTTATTCACTTATCTTAGCTAACATATCATTTATCATTTATCTTACAAGAACAAAACAATGATGACAGACATTTCAAAGTGCTGCACATGTTCCACACAAACGAGTGGTAACTGTGTGACAGAGAGGGCCAGGGAAGTAGAGCGGTAAGTTGATGTGGTTTATCATGTCTACGACGTTATGGCTGTTTCCTAGTGTTTCTGTCCTGTCAATGCCTCTGATTGATTTTATGAGTGAGGTCGATATGCAGGGGGGTTTAAGCAGGTCAATCATTACTAACAAACGGCCCATCAGTCCTGTCCACCGTCTCCTCGCTCTTTATCAGTGATGGATGAATCAGAACTTGTGCTAACCTTGTGGGTAAACGGTCGTAAAGACCGCTCCTTTAAAACGGTCCTACGACGCATGTCGTGTAATGTGTTGGATAAGTCAACGATCTCTCTGTTTTTACTGTTTTTTGCACTGTTTGCCTTGTGACTTTAGTTCCAAAAAAGCCCTGGCACTATGTGATCTGATAAGGAATCAAGGTTGAGCATTCCTCCGGTACAAACCAAACATGTGCCACCAAGCTGATTAAATACTTTGATTTATTTATCTTGAAATGCTGCGAAACATTCCCATGTGACTTTAGCAATCATTGGTCCTCTTTGACTTGGAAAATGGACTGCACAAGCACCTTTTAGTGCTTCCCTGATATGCGGCCATGTGCTAAGTGCTGCCCTATTAACACATTTACACACAGATGGAAGTGAAGACGACCCACGGCTTGTTGTGCCTGCAACAACCTCTAAACAGATGCCTTGCTCCAAGTTGACTTGGGCCAGGAAGGAGCCTTCTGTGAATATGACTTTTGGTTAGGTATCATCCTCAAGGGTGGCCTCACGCTAAACTATGGACATCGGAACCGAGGAACCTTGATTGGGATACAGACACCCCATCTTCTATACTAGGGGATCTTAACAGGCTCATATAAGGACAGTTTCATAGTGTCCGTGAGCCCCAATCGGCATCACGAGCCAAGCTCTAAGGGTTAGGGTTAGTTTTCTAAGTACGCTCTCTCAAGTCTCTCAAGCTACTTAGTTGTGTAGCATCTTATCTTAGCTATCTTTGTTGTATTCAGGGAATGGGTTAACCTAGCGATTGTTATTGCTTGTCACTTGGATCTATGAACATCCTTACTGTACTGACTACCGACAGCCATATTATTGGCCTTATTGTCGTTTTGGATAAAAGCGTCTGCTAAATGCTCTGAATGTAAATGTAAATGTACAACCCCCTCACTCCACCAACCAGGAAGAGGGAATCACAGGCAGGAGCTGATAGTCATGTTCCCCACTACCCAATAATATTATGGTTGTCTTTGGCAGACTATAATATTATGATCCACTCCCACTAGACCAAATACTGGCCTGTAGGGTCTGGATACCAATCTGAAAGATGCAGACACACAGCAGCCAGACGGGCACCTCTGATGGATGAGACACTTTACAACGAAAGGGAGGGAATAAATAAATAAAACACTCAAGACATTAGGAGGAGATGTCCGCCCTCATTTACACAAAGAGGATGGTCCTGGTTATAATGGAGGGGAATAAGGCCCCCCTTCCACACGGGCGAAAACAATGCGTTTTTCTTTGATGCGGTTCAGGAATATCTCTGTAAAGACGGATTCATTGTGAAACCGCATCGAGCTGTAGAAACACTGTAGTACACATTCCAGGCCCATAAGGGGCGCAGCTTCTGCTACAGTGTGTGTGTGTGTATGTGGTGGTGGTGGGGGGGGGGGGGATGTAGAGAAATGGTGTTGCATTGCATTACACACACATACATACAAACACACACACCAAAAGTCCAATCATCTGTGCCCACCCTCCTTCGAGGTCATGTGTTGACATTACGACACACACACACACACACACACACACACAGAAAGCAGTGCCTGGTCATGCTGTGTTGAGCCTTGGGGACTTTAGTATTACACCATGAACAAACACACTCTCCAAGTCTAAACCAGGCTATCGAATCACCCAAAACTCTAACAGGAAATTAAATCTACACCGTTTACCCCCCCTGCTTGTGATTTCAAATATGTTTCTCTCGAACAAAGAACCAGAGGGATGGAAAGCCTCGCTCTTGCTTCTAGTTGCTCAGTCTGAGATACTGGGTGGGGCAGGGTACTCTGAGTGTGTGCCTGCGTGCATGTATGTTGCGTGTGTATGCGTGCACGTGTGTGCTCATGCATGCAGGCTACTAATGTGGCGTGGTCACAGGGAGGAGAGGGGCAGAGAGGCAGGATGTGCTGTGCTTCCTCCACCCCCCGACCCTGCCCACTGCTCGATTTAAATAATCACGATGACGGAGGGCGACATCCCCTGGCGGCCAGGGGGTACTGCGGCAAAAGTCCTGGTAAAATTCCATTCCTACGCTTAGAAAAATGGAACGGACAAGAACGGTCAGGCGCCGACACACACGGCAGGGAGGGGGAGCCGGGGAGGGGGAGCCGGGGAGGGGGAGCCGGGGAGGAGGGAGGGCGGAGGGGGAGCCGGGGTGGGCGGAGGAGGCAAGTGTTTCAGTGGAATCCTTAATTTTCTTTGGAATTCACAGCATCTCTGCCAAGGCCTGCTGCAGCACTTCATACTGCAGCGGCACAGCTTCCGGCCTGAAGTTCCCCCCCCAACACACACACACACACAATCCGACCGCACCCATCTGTTGCAGCACTAACAGACCTCCATGTTGCTTGGTTCACCCCAGCACCATTAAAAGCGTTAGTAAAGCACTGATAAGACGTAACAGGTCAAAGGTGGAGTGACACAGTGCTGCTTGAGGTCGGTCTGACCTACGACCCCCCCCACCCACCCCCCTCTCCTCCACTATCTGGTTGTTGATCCATCCTAAAGCTGGAGGGTAAAATTAGAACTTAATGTACGAATTGGCAGACCCACTGGCGGTCATAAAAACCATGGCAGGCTGTCCGTCTGACCAGATGAAAGCTCCAAATCGAAATATCCAGACTCAGTAATAACTGAACTCTAATACTTAATCCATGAAGCCATGCCAGAGCAGGAGCCATCTCCGTCACACAGTGCACTCTGGGAAGGAAAGGTTACATATTAACATTCTGAGGCCTGCTGAAGCTTGTTAGGAAACAGCAAATCAATCCGCTTCCCTGGAGCCGGTGCGTCCCATTGGCTGTGGCTGCTCTGTTCCTGGGACTGTCTTACGCTTGATTCCTCAAAGCTAGTCAGTCCTATTTGAGTACAAAGAGCATGATGTCATCAGTGAACCAGACTAGCCTTTGTGCTGATACTGCGTGAGATAAGAACTCTTATCAGCTTCGTTTTCCTAGTGGCAGTCTTGATTCCACCTTGGTTCTAAATGGTAGATGGGTGGGGGAACTGAGTGCTGAAGTTTGCATTAGTTCCCTCATCTAAGCTAGTGGTCAGACCCAAGATGGCGGCTGCGTGAATAGGGCCCGAAACGTTTGGGCCCTATAGAGCACCAGAGTTCAGCATGCAAATGTGCCAGATTTAGCCATGCAGGCTCATTTTCATCTGTAGTCCCCTGTCCTGAAAAGCTTTGTTTTCATGGCTTGGAAGAGGACACTTCCAACATTCTGTCACCATTTAGGATGAAAATAGACGTGTGTTTCTTGTTTTGAGATTTATTTCCCCTTCATGTCTGTTACATCTACAACAGACACAATGACACAGTGTGTGTCACCCCAAGACAGAGGCGGCCATAAAACACATCCTTTAAACTAAGGTCTACGAGAAGAGCCGTGCATCAGAGGGTTTGAAGGGTCAGCTTGGATGTGAAGGACACCCTGCATGGCACTGACCGCACAGGGGAGAAACCTCTAGGGTCTGGGTGTGAAAGAGAGATTCTGTTTCCCGATGATAAACAAGGCCGGGAAAGAAAGAGAGAGAGAACAGGTATTGCTCAACTTAATATACACAGCAAAATGAGTCCCACTGTTCTTCCTGAAAGCGGCAGATGGTGTGATATGGTATCTACGCCTTTGTTTGATTATTCAGTCCTGCTCTCACACGGTTAAATCTCTTTTGGTGGAGGATTAGATGTGTAGGCTGCCTTATTTGTATCATGCCATATGACATATGAGCTTTTAATTCAATAACACACAGGTTTGCAAACACTCTTCCAAGGAAGACAAAGGTGTATTATAATGACAAACAGATGCCACGAAAAAATGTTATGGACATCATATAACAGCTGTGAATTACTGACTCAGAGCACATGCATTGCATTGCTCCATAAATAGCATGTAATTATGTAGGAGCAGGGGCGTGCCCGGGCCAGCTGTGTGTGTTAGGGTTTCATGTTGTCCTCCTAGGGTCTGCAGTAGATCCCTATCTACCAAACAGACAACGTGCACCAACACCTCTGCATTCCACCTCCATTATCAAAGCACAGAAAGGGGCGTGGTTTGGTTTTGCAGAAGAGTTGCGTAAAGTAACATTGCTTCGTCTTTTACAGTTGATTACTTTAGATATAGCCCAAACACAATTAATTTGAACCAATACAACTATCGATGTCTTCAAAGTACTTCATATTGAATCAGTTATGAGAAAAATAATAACTTCAAAAACCACGACAATAGGATTACTGCATATATGACAGAGATAGTTTGGTTCAGACCCTCTGGAGTGAAAATATAAAGCTTTTGAGAGTGGTATGTGAACCGTATCCTATGTCAAATGGGCCTATATGCATTTCTAAGAGATTAGGTCTGTGTTGATTGGCCTTGCAGGCTTGTGTTTTCACTTGAGGCCCGCAGCTCCACAATAACCTCACAGCTGCAGTCACGGAGAAAGCATTTTACTAGTGTTAGATTGTGATAAAACAATTGTAGGTACCAGGATATTTCTTACTTTCCATAAAGAGAACAATATGTTTTTCCTTTCTGTTTTAATACATAGATACTCTCTCCAAAGGTTAAGAAAAACACAGATTTATGTGCAAAATGATCACATTAGACGCATGAAAAAACGCCGTTATTTATGTTGTTCTACGGTGACCCCTGGCGGAAGAAGCGCCAAAGTTCGGCGGTTATTTATCTAGTCCTGCGGCGGCCCCTGGCGGAAGAAGGGCTGAAGTCAGCCCTTCTTCATGATGTGAAAACATGGCCGCTTACAAGACAGTCCGTTTCTTACTGGCAAACAAATACCCTGCGAAATAAGGTAATAATATACCACATGAACCATGTGACCCACAGGTTTTAAAGTACCACTATACTATAGGTTTTATTGTTCGTTATCCCGCATTATGCTTAACGCATTCTGTAACAATGGACTGAACTTGAAGATTGTTTGTACATTACATTCGACATATTTTCTACTTTTCAGTGTGCAACAAAGTTAATAATTGTGTTCGACTGCCATAAAAAGCCATCAATGTATATCTATTAATTCTCCTCGACACACAAATGGATACAAAGGAGCAGATAAGGCACTGTGCTTTTCAGATCCAAAGGCTGAACACTGAGGGGTCTTATGGGGCCATGACGGCCCTCCTCCGAGAACTTGATGGGCCATCAGTCCCGGTGGCCCTCCTACAGGCTACAGACATTGTCACGGTTCTCTACCGCATTCTGAAAACAGAATGCTCAGACGCACATGTTAAAAAAAAATCAAGGGTATTTTGTCGAAATGGAAGAAACAATATTCCCAGAGCTACAGGAATGACACACTCCCTCCCAGTGACTGTGTAGAAGCTCAAAGCCTGGTTAGGGACACGACAGGGCCAGCAGATTCAGAGCTAGGTTCATCACAGGCAGATTCTCGACCGGGACGTCTGTGGGGGGGCGGGGGAGGAGGGGGGCGGGCTGGGCCTCTTGCCGATGAAAAACCACTCGCTCTGATGACGGAGTCACCTCACCAACCCCCTCCAGAGAAGACCCACCGAATGCCCACACCAGACGACCCCTGTACATCCGGCCATCTCCCAGGCGTCCGGGCCAAATGCCTCCAGCTTCTCCTCACGGCCCTGTGCTCCCAGGGGCCCCCCGACCGGCCACAGGAGGAGGACGAGGGCCTCGCCAGGGACATCGATGGCCACATCCATGCGCTCTGTGGGGCCAGCCTGCTGAAATACAAAGCCTGCGTGCGGAGCAGGGCAGCCAACCTCAGGAGGGAACCCCACCTCTGCAGGGGCCTCCTGGAGGGCTCCCTGCAGCCCCAAGAGCTGGCCCGCATGACCCCCCAGGGGATGGCCGGCCCGGACCTGCGGCGCTTGAGGCGGGAGCACGCAGTGCGGGCCGTGAGCGAGCGCCAGCTCCCCCAGCCCCCTGAGGGGACCCCCACGCAGAAGGTGCGGTGCCGGCGCTGCGAGGCCTCGGACTGCAGGGTGAGCCAGCTGTCCCGCGGGGCACTCTTCCTGCCTGGCTGGGTGAAGCCCGGGGGCCCGGACCACGACGGCGTGACCTTTGTGACCTGCAGTGTGTGCGGGGAGCAGTGGTACCACCGCCATACTTATTGATATTTAGTGCAGTAAAATAAAGAAATATATTGTCAATATACTGTGCTCATTAGAACATTTCTAAAGTGCACTGTTAATCATTAAAGTACTCTCTTTTTTAGTCTTCAGCCGATTAATGATCAAATAATTCTTATTTTCTTGCAAAAAAAATATATTGGCCTTCCCTCCGCCGACTTGGTCACCATCTTTGACCCACTTTTGAGTCTCCGGACCTGCAGAAACTTTATTCTAGGGTCAGAGATACGTATAGGAGACAAACTCAGGAACAGAAAAGACAATGATGTTACATTCACATTTGCATTCAGGCATTTAGCAGACGCTTTTATTCAAAGCGACTAAAAATAGGGTTAGAAGAAGGAGAAACAACCATATATATCGCTGTCCGTACAGTAAGGATGTTCATAGAACCAAGCGCCAAGCACCAACAATCGCTAGGTTAACCCATTCCCATATACTCGGATAAGATGTGGATATGGATATGATGTGGCGGTAAAAGTCTCTTGGTCAGAGTGCAGACCAAGTATGACTCCATGTCAGTTACTCCATACAGGAAATAGGTGTTGGCAGTTGCAGCTCAGACTACTGATCCACTCACCAGTCCAGTGGGGGGCGGTAATGAGCCCTAATGGTGGTCTAGGAACACCAATCAACAAGAAGATTCCCCCCCTGGTCTTCGACCTAGGTGGTTTTCCATAGGTCAGGCAGCCATGGGGCTCAAGGTAGCTACGATGCACCCTGGTTGGTGAGACAACACACGCTATATTGTTTGAAGATAGCATGCACAAGCAAAGTATGTGACACACACATACACACTACCCCATTCATGTGGAGCAGGGAGACATGTGATGGAGAGAATTGGTGGAGCATGTGAGTCGCTCATCTGACCCTAATGCTCCTCGTGCTCTACAGTCTGCCGAATACAATTCCTTTAAGTCGTCACACGTTTTGTGTTAGTTTTTGTGTTACTTTTGTGTTTAATGTTACATTTTGAATTACTTTACATGTTTTGTGTCATTATTTAACATTATCACGTTGAGATGTAATGTTGTTTTATAACTTTTGAGTTTTTGAAGCAGACCCATGCATCAATTGTTGTATTATCCACTATGTGGCACCAAGCGGGAACCGACTGGAATTTGGCTTTAGTTTTAAATATAATCTTGTTTTGAACGAGGCCAACAATATGTGCATGTTGTGATATTTAATAACACTATTGTTATTGTTGTATAATTACTCTCACATGAAATGTAAAATGTAATAATCATTAAAAAAAAAAAGTATTCCTTTTGGGGTCAAACTTAGCCTTTTGATTTAAAGCTTTATTTCAAGGGGAAATAAAATAAGGCTTATGTTGTCTGAAAACACAACTATTGAGATGTATTGATTAAGTGGCATCTTAACTGACATCAGACATGTGTCTGTCAAATGTCAAGTTCTCCAACCTGTCAGCTCTTTTTGTGAAAGGTCATGGCTCGCTCTCATACAACCACACACATTTACATTCGTACACATCCCAACCCTCCACACCACGGTTCGCATCATGGGAGCCTAGCCACACCCTAGTTCATGATGTACCGGATGCAGAAATATTCTTGTTTTTTAGCTATTGTTGGCATTGTAGCATCATAAGCGAGAGGTCTGAGCGATCGCAGTCGCATTGTTTACCGACCATGGAAGTATAAGTTAACTTCATAAATATGAAAGATTGCTCCATATAATATATAATACCAGCAACATAGTAAGTGTATGTTGGCCTAGAAAACAATACAGTTCAATGTTAATGCTTAAGAAACAGATTCCATCCAACTATTTACGAAAAATGCTATCAATAATTTCTATACAAATAAATGGTTACATATCGATCAGCAACGAGGTTGGAGTAGCCTATCCACATAAATATTTGTAATAGGTCTACACCAGGGGTGCTCACACTTTTTCAGCATGCAAGCTACTTATAAAATGCCCACGTCAAAATGATCTACCTACTACAAAAATGCTAAACATATTCATTCATGAATATATTGAGAAATCTCTATATGTACAATGTATGTTGATGTCCCTTGCATAACAGCATGAGCCCATATTGCACAACACAACACAATTAACCATGTACATTCTTTGTCATTACCATATTCTGATGACTTGCACTGAATGGAATCAGCCAGGGATGCATAGTCCGGACAGTAGCTGCTGACAGCCAGCCTCAATCACACTTCCAAATGATCATCAGTTATGGTGGAACGGTACTTGGACTTAATGATCTTGATGTGGGAAAAGGCTGACTCACATAAATAAGTGGAGCCGAATAAAGCAGTCAAGTAGGTAGCACATTACCTCATGTTGGGGTACTTTTCCTCTGTGAGTAAGTTCCAGAACTCTCCATGAGCTCTGGACTTCAGCTGAATGTCTGCTTGTAATGTCAAAATCTCATCTTCCACTCCAGAAGAGTTCAGGTGAAACAGTGTTGAAATTTTTGATGCGAGTGAATCAACCTCAGCATCTTCCCGAAAAGGATAGCACATGAATGTAGCGACTTGGCTCGAGCAAAGAAAAGTCTTGAACGCGTTTGTCAAACTCTGACAGACATTTGTCAATCTGCTCTGTGTAGCGTGCACTTTCAAGTTGCACACAGGCTTTCCCTTGCATCTCCAGCTCTGACGCCAGGTTCTGGACGTTTGCCAAATCATGGCGCTGCAGCTTTGAGGAGAGATGTTGCATCTTTCCTTTGAATGCATTAACTGAGCTGATCATATTAATCACTGTTTTTTTTTTCCCTGCAGCTCTAGATTAAGGTCATTCAATAGGTTTGTCAGATCAGTTAAAAATGCCAAGTCTAACAGTCACTGACCGTCATTTAGTTGCTTGTATTCTGCATGTCCAGCTACATGGAAAAACTCCTTAATCTCCGAACAGAGCTCTTGAAATCTTTGCAGGAATTTCCCTCGACTAAGCCATCTCACGTCAGTGTGTAGCAACTACTCAGAGTGGTCGCAGTAAGCCTGCTCCAGATGTGCACGGAATAGCCGTCTTTGAAGAGATCTGGCGCGAATAGAACAGGCGATCTTCATTGCCACATCCATGATCTCTTTCATGTTGAGTGTGCTCCATCCGTGGTGATGGACACAAATTTGTGCACTGGGAGCTGGGTTTTCGTGATAAAGTTATTGAAAGACTGAAATGTATTGTGGCGAGCAGCACGGGAAGGACGAGACGGGAGCCCAGGTTGAACAATTATGCAGTTCCGTGCCCCATACACCGCACGACTACGGACTGCCTTTATTAACGAACCGAACGTAACAGAAACACGGGACACCTGACCAACACACACAACACTCTCACTAATGGTCCCGATCACACTACATATCACACAACAATGGAACAACACACAATTAACACACATCATCCCGAGAAATTAGCCCCAACAACAGAACAAATCAACAAAACCCCCTTTGTCAACTGACTACCCTAACTCCCAGAATCCCCGCGGCTCCGGAACATGGCACCCACACCCGTGGTCGCCACACAGCCCCCACCTTAGGGGTCAGACGTCCCGTCGACCCCAACACCCAACACATAGTCCCGAATGTTCAGGGGGTCGGCGCCGCCGCCTTGGCCCCTGCCAGCGGTGGCCCCCTTGCGGCGCAGCTTTCCTCCCTGGTTGGGACGCCCGTCTCCAACAGTCCCTATTAGTCCTGGGGGTGTGGTCGGGGACCACCGCCATCGGGGCCCCCACCAGTTCCTGCCGTAGGGCGGCGCTGGAGCGCCGTCCGTTCACCCCATCCTCCGCCGCCCTCCGACGCCTGGCCCTCCGACGGCCACGCCGGCGCCCGCAATCCTTGACCCACCGACACTGCTCCGGCTCGAGGTCCGGTTTCCTGGGTTTCCGGACCCGGTCCTTTTCCTGCCCGGACTGGAACGTCACTGTGCCACGGGAGAGGGCTGTCCCAGCCGCGTCCTCCCGGGCACCACAGCGGCGGCAGCAGTACTTGGCCGGACCACACTGGTCCTGGCAATCATCCTCCCTGGACGGCTGCAGGCTGGGTTGGTCGCAAAACTCCCGCTCTGCCCGTTCCGCCACGTCGAGGGCCACATCGAGGGTCGGGGGCATGATGAGGCGGACGTGCTGCCCCAGCTGCGGCGGGGAAAGTCCCTGAAGGAACGCATGAAGGGCTAGTTCCTCCCTAGCCGCAGCAGGGAAGTCGGGGTAGCCCCGCTGGGCGTACTGCAGTACATCGGCTGCGTAGACCCCCAACCGTTCCCCCTCCTGGCGGCGGCGGCTGGTTAGCAGCTCCCGGCTGTCGTTCACGGCCGCCCGCTGCCCGAAACGCCTCTCCAACGCCCGGATCAAGGCCCGGAGGTCCCGTTGGTCCTCTGGGGCCAGGTCCAGGAGCGCCTGCACCGCCGTCCCCTCCAGCGCCAGGGCTAGGTGGACGACCGCCTCCCCGGCACCCCAGCCGTTGTGCCACTCAACAAGCCGGAACTGAGTAAGGTACGGCTCAAGCTGCGTTGCCCCGGAGAACTTCGGCAGCTTCACTGCCGTCCTTGCCACCAGGGGGCGGTTGACCGCTGCCATTTCTCTGTCCGTGGGCCGCTGCGCTCCCACAACGCAGGGTGCGTCGGCGTCGGTTGGCGTCAATATCCTCTCCTCGCGTGTGTTCTATCATGGGCAGTAGTGTTAACAGCTCCTCTTTTGCAGTCATGTCAGTAAACACCATCCGAATAGAAATGCACAACTGGGCTGTGTCACTCACGTCCGTAGATTCGTCCAACTGCAGTGAGAAGCACTCGCAATCTGCGATGTCCTTCCAAAGTTGCTGCCTCAAATCCTCGGCCATGGCTTCACTGCGCCGTGTAACTGTACTTCTTGACAGCTGGAGAGCTTTGATCGAAGATAATATTTCTGCCTTGTTTTTAAAGTCTCGGAACAATGAGTCAGCTGCTTCAACGAATGCCTCTTTTACCATCTCTCCGTCTTGGAAGGACTTCTTGTTCTTAACGATTAAGTGGCTCACCCGGAACGATGCTTCGGTGGCGGCTTTGGCTTTTAAAGTTAGCTGTGAGAAAAATGACTGCTGTCCGGACAACTGTCATTTTAGTTCCTTCACCTTTCTCTTTCTCAGCTCGCTTTTCGGCGGGAAGTTGGTGTCATAGTTTTTATGAGCAGTCCGAAAATGCCGCCCCACATTTCCCTTCTTCGGTATTGCGATGGCAGATGAGGCAAACGCACTTCGAAAATGACATAGTGAAAAAAACCTCCTCCTCCCATTCCGTATGAAAGTGATACGTTTTTGGCTTCTTACTCGGTCCAGCTCCCCCACTCATTTCTATACCCTTTCTTAAGATTAAGAGAAAAAACGAGGGCTAAAAATTGGAGGCTAACTAGGCAACTCGCAAGCTTTTTTTAAAATTTTCCCGCACTTAGCGCCGTAGTTTGCGCATGCGCAAATTTCATAAGTGCCATGGGATCTACCCACGCTACCTTCGCGATCGATCGACGTATTGGGCACCCCTGGTCTACACCAACATTAATAACTGTCATACATAGCTAAACAAGCAAATGAAAAATTTAATACTAACACAACCGAAATGTTTATTAAGCTATTAACAATATTATAAAAATGATACCGTAATGCACCCGTTCTTTGTCTTTGGATCTTTTGAATGAGTGGATCAATAAATGGTGAATCGCAATGATCGCAAGCAGAGGAACGTGAGAGTCATTGAGCAGCAGCTGAACCAGTCTAAACATCCCTTCATCACTAAAACACTTTTGGTGATAAAAAGTCACCACAAGTGCCTAAAAACCATCAACGTCATTGGCCCTCATTGACAGTCATTTTTTCATTGACAGTCATTTTTTGCGGAGACACATTCCTATTCCCCACTTGTATTGGAGTGAACGGAGATATCTGCTTCTGGGCCCTTTGAATCGAGGGACCTGTCCACAGCCCGCTTAAACAGCTGCAATACCAGGCTTGGCCGCTGAGCACTGGTGGATTGCGGAAGTATGCACTGTTCCTGGGGGCTTGGTCTCCACTCATGCTGTGGCACGGCGGGGGCTCAGAGCGCATGACGCCGGGGGAGGAGGCGCCACGCCGGGTCATATGACCGTCATCAGGGGAGAGCCAGTCCCACGGAGGAGAGCCAGTCCCACGGCACGGTGGAGACTGGAGAGTCAGTCCCTCTGAGGAGAGCCAGTCCCACCGAGGAGCCTGTCCCACGGAGGAGAGCCAGTCCCACGGATGAGAGCGCCGCTGCACCGCCTACCCACCGGGCCGCTTCCTCGGAGAAATGGAGGTCCGCCCGTGACCGCCAACACCAGAGGTAGGATTACATTTCGGGACCATCCTTAGTCTTGAGGTAACGATTTGGCGAACTTGCAAAGATGCGGTTTGTTTGGGGACATGCACAGTGAGCCCATCTGGCCGTATATTTGTATATATTTTATGTCTGTTTATTTAGGTTGTCGTTTTTCGCCAGACCGTTCATAGTCCACCATGCAGCCGAGTGAGCCGACTCTGATTCGACGGCTGCCCCCTTGTCAATCACACCTGTTTGTAGTGTTTCTTGACAGGATAAGTGTTCAGTCACACAGCCGGTTTGATTGTGGTCGACGGAAAGTGCATGAAACAGCGTGAAACCATTTCCTCAAGTGTCCCGTATTCACTGTGTAGCGGCGAGTGTGCGTGTGCATGCATGCGTGTGTGGGGGGTTCAGGAATGTTTAGACCCATGCCAGTGTTAGCGTTACGTCTCTATGGAAGCATTAAATGGCGCTTGATGGTTACTACAGGGAAAGAGAAGCCATGGTTTTGCTCTTGCGGGACGAGGCACATGACCGGCTGTGTGTTGGGTGTGGAGGAGAGAGGGGACGACAGAAAACATGACTGCTGCTACGACATTGTTCTTTATGAAGGCAATCCTTAGGGTCTGCGGAAGAAAAGGTTAATGGCCCAGAATGGCTTCGAGCAATTAAAAAACATTGATGCACCATATACATTAAGCCCTTTATAATTATGTTCTCAGTCATACCAAGCCCTAAGGGTCCATTGTGTTTTAACCTGTTGAGGATGTATTAGTTACTAGACATTTAGATATGGTTTTGCCTCATGGCATGAGAATCAAACATTTACACTCTGTCCCCTAATTTTAATTTATCTATGTGTATTCACCTCCATCGTGTTCCCATCCTCCTCCCTGCCAGTCCTCTGTCTCCAACCCCAAATGGCCCATCCCTTGTCTCACAGCCCAACGACAGATCCCCCGCATACCAGCAGGTCGGGGGTCCATCTTGCCCAGGTATCACTCCCCCCAAAAATCTTTAGTCCAGAGAGGGTGTAGGTGGTTCGTTATCGGCTTGATTTGAATAACGGTAACCCAATAGGAATCAGTGGGTTACACCTTTTTGTATGACAATGATTTGAGGTAACTGAGATCCCTGTCAATGTCAAGTGCTATATAATGTACTTTGTTATGTGATGATTCAGCATGGGAGAAGGAATCACGGGAGGATTAAGCTTTGAAGTTGTTGAACCGCGGAAGGACCCGGGGGTTGTTTTTGGTATCTTGCGAGACCCAAGGAACCAAGTATTAAACCATGTTTTGACTGATTCCTAACTTCTTCAAACCTAGTTAGCTTCATAATGGATGATTCACTCCCGTTGCAATAGGTCCTACACCCAGTCTGCATACAAATACTCATCCTTGACTGCTATATAGTAGGCATTTTGTAGTACGTCACAAATATAGCGCGTCCAAATGCTGTACGCATTGTGTAGTAGGCAAAAAGTTTCCGAATGCGTACTACCGCCACAGTATGCAATGGTAGGTCAGTACGCTATCCCACAATTCAGCCGGAGTCTGGTAACCGAAGAAGAAGAAATAATAAAAAATTTAAAAAATCGGTAAATTATCGCAGGTGGCTTTAATTTTGCCGGTATCTGATGTGCAGCGCACAGGGGGGAAATACGTAATCTCCAAACATCCAGTGGCGTTTCGGTGTTGTTCGGAAGCGTTCGGAGGCGTTCTATGCATAGCTGTAGAACATACTACATTATCGGTCAAGTAGTAGACACTGCACAGAAATAGTATATACTTAGTATTCAGATGCACCCCCAGTGTCTCCTGCTGCTGTCTCCCCCTCACCCTGTCGGCCCCTCTCCCCCATTAGCCCTTATCCAGGGTCAGGGTTGGTGGGGTTCACACTGTGTGAGAAGCAATTTCAATCCTAATTCTTCTCAACAGTCCTCAAGTCTCCTGAGTTAGAAGATCATGGTCATATGAGACCATTACATTTACATTTAGGGTATTTAACAGATCCAATGCGACTTACAATAAGTACATTTGTTATAAGAAGTGAAACATTATATTGCTGTTGGTACAGTAAAGATGTTCATAGAACCAAGTGCAAGTACTAACAATCGGTAGGCTAACCCATATCACGTATAGAGCAGTGATAGCAGCTACTGCAAATGCTACACAAGTAAATACAACGTACATTAAGTGTGTATAATAAGTGCATACATTAAGTGCCAGGACATACAACATACAATGGTGGGCGGAAGGGACTGGATGGCTATGCAGAGTCTAGATGAACTGAACAGGTGAGTTTTGAGTCTTTCGCGGAAGCTGGTGAGTGACTCTGCAATCCTGACATCGGCAGGGAGCTTGTTCCACCACTGAGGTCCCAAAACAGAGAAGAGTTGTGACTTTGATGATTGACCTTTGCTTGCTCTTAGCGATGGCAGTACCAGACGTCCAGCTGAGGTAGTTGAGCGGAGGGATCGAGCTGGGGTGTGTGGCTTGACCAAGCCTTAAACGTCCCGGAAGAGGTGGGTCACATGGGAGAATTTAGGTAGGTTGAACACGAGGCGCGCTGCTGCGTTCTGGAAACGCTGCAAAGGTTTAATCGCAGAGGCAGGGAGTCTAGCCAGCAAGTTGCAGTAGTCGAGGCGTGAGATGACTAGCGCATGGACTAGGAGCTTAGCTGCTTCCCTTCCGTGGAAGGGCCGGATCCTGCCGATGTTGTAGATTGCAAATCTGCATGATCGAGCCACCGCGGTGCTGTTTGTGGTGCAGCATAAGTGATTGTCCAGTACCACACCGAGGTTTCTGGCAGTTGGAGAAGGAGATGCAGTGACCAGTAAGTCCATGTGTGGGAAGTCTTTCCCTGGCATTAGGAGGGGCTCAGTCTTCTTGAGGTTAAAGGGGACATATCATACCACCAGGTGTGAGTGTGATTGGCCATTACAAGCAGGTTTGAAAATGTGCAGCATTGTGATATCACAGGTTGGCGTGTCCATCAATCCGTCACACATCTAGATGGACACGCCCACCTGTGATGTCACAATGCTGCACATTTTGAAAATGGCTTGTAATGGCTAATCACACTCACACCTGGTGGTATGATATGTCCCCTTTAAGCCTGAGGTGATGGGCAGTCGTCCAAGTGCTGACGTCTGCCAGACATTCAGATATGCGTGTTGCAATCGGTGCTTTGTCAAAGGAGGGGAAAGAGAGAATGTTGTCAGCGTAGCAGTGATAGGAAGAGCTGTGTGATGCAATTACAAAGCCCAGAGATCTGGTAAAGAGGGAGAACAGAAGGGGCCCCAGTACAGAGCCTTGAGGGACACCAGTGTCAAGCGTGCAAGGTTTGGACAAGGAGCCGTTCCATGTTACCTGATGGGTGCACTTCGTCAGGTAGGATGTGAACCAGGAAAGAACAGATTCAGCAATACCAAGTTCGGCGAGAGTGGCAAGGAGGATCTGGTGGTTCACCGTGTCAAATGCTGTGGGCAGTTTGAGGAAAATGAGAACCAATGAGAGGGACAAGGCTCTGGCAGCACAGAGGGACTCAGTCACCACGAGGAGAGCCGTCTCAGTGGAGTGTGCCTTCTTGAAGCCTGAATGTTGAGGGTCAAGCACCGAAGTCACGAAGGGGACCTGGTAGATCACCACAATGAAGAGCTTGATAGGAAGGGTGACGCGAGTTCAAAGGCAGATCTGGCCAAGTATTCTAGTGGAAGGACCTGGTAGGACCACTTCGGCGAGATGAGGAGTCCAATCCTTCCTCCTCGCCCCGATGGTCTTGGAGTGTGTGAGAATGAGTGAACGGTGGAGAGGGCAGCAGGAGTAGCAGAGTTCTCTGGAGTGATCCAAGTCTCTTTCAGGGCCAGGAAGTGGAGGGTCATAAGGGATGCGTAGGCCGAAATGGAGTCTGCCTTCTTGACCGCAGATTGGCAGTTCCAGAGTCCTCCCATCACTTCAAGGTCAGTGTAGGTAGGGGGCGGTTGGTGGCACAGACTTGATCGGTTGCTGCGCCGAGCAGAAGATCTATGGTGGCGTCTTCTATGGGTGGAAACTAGAGATAGACCGATATGTTTTTTTCAGGGCCGATAGCGATACCGATTATTAGTAGTCAAGGGGGCCAATAACCAATATTTGGAGCCGATATTAATTTACAGAAAAAGGGAAAACATTGGCGTCAAAATTTTGAATAATACAAACTCCAACACTTAACTTCATTTAAATGCCTTTTAAGCATATGTTTAATAAACACAACAGCTTATCAGATTTGCAACATAACACAATTTAAACAAATAAATGGCTCACTAAAATTTTCCTGAACTGAAATGTTTATCATTATCGAACATTTAAATAAATAAATAGTTCCCTAGTTAAACAGCCATTATTGCCCGACAGTTTTCTCTCAGACGGTGCTTTGCTGTCAGTTTCTGCAGCTTCTCATGTGGCTTACACACACACACACACACACACACACACACACACACACACACACACACACACACACACACACACACACACACACACACACACACACTATTCTCTAGCCATCCCCTCATCGTGCTTCCCTGCAATAAAACGAACTGAATTTTACTCTCTCTCTCTCTCTCTCTCTCTCTCTCTCTCTCTCTCTCTCTCTCTCTCTCTCTCTCTCTCTCTCTCGCACACACACACTTCTTACTTTTATCACGAGGGGGCTATTCCCCACTATTCACGAAGCCTGAGGTGAATAATTGTTTTAGTATATACTATACGTGAACACTCCAAAAATAAACAAGATGTCACTTTTTGCCGAGATTTATTTGTTTTTATTAGCGGTTTATTTATTGCAAAGCGGGACATTTTGCGATGAAAACAATATCCCGAGTTTGAGACCTCAATCATGGGATATTGCCCAATATCCCAACAGCGAATTTCCCTATCAATTTTATCAGCAACCTTGTTTCAAGTGATTAAACCGTTAAAAACACTGAATAGCCTACAGCATCTTCACTTTAATAATCAGTGTTTATCATAGGAACAGACAGCTGCTGCTAACGTATTGGGTCCTCACAGTAACATTAGTAGTCATGAGTTGTAGAGTTTCACTACAGTCTGCTGAGCGTCTAGAGCCAGAGAAGGAGAAAGCGGAGCGCTGGGCTAACGTTACGCTAAAAGCTAATCAGCCTTCACCTTAAAGCCTAAGGGCTCGAGGGGCTCCGTGGTTACGCAGTTGGATAGCGCATTATGCAGTTGTAGAAGTATAACCACCGCTTAACGTGCTTCCCTGCAACAAAACTGGACTGAATTGAGTTTATTAGGTTTTTACTCTCACTCACACACAGACTTCTACTATCACAGACTATTTCCATAGCGATATTATCAACACACCTTGTTTCGAGTGATTAACAGGCATGCCTGGACGCCGGACTGTGAGCAGAGCTGCCGCTTATGTTTATATAACGTTGATGGGCTCACAGTAATGTTACTAGTAGTTGTGAGTTGTAGAGGACTGGGATGTTTATTACAATTTCGGGAGAGTCTGCTGCCTTAACTTACCTCGAAACCAAACCAGACAAAACATTTTCTCCTCTCTGCCGTGTGTGTGTGAGCACTGTGCATACACACTTTTCACTGCTGATTAGCTGTTACCCGTCGTGGCTCTGCGTATAACCAATCAGATGGTGCTGTGGGTGGGACAATACTGGAGACCGCGTAGTGACAGCAGACAGAGAGGCACGGCTGCATCAGAGCCAAAATAACCCAGTTTTAAATTGATGCCGATATGCGTCAAAATGCCGAATATCGGCGCCGATAATCAGCCCGGCCGATAATCGGTCGATCCCTAGTGGAAACCCTGACGATGATTGAAGTACGACACATAGCTACAATAGGGGTGGATGCCCTGGTCTTCCTCGAGGGACTCCCGCAGAGAGACTCCCTTAGTCTTTGTTTCCCGGGTCTTGTCTCCCGCAGAGAAACTCCCTTAGTCTCTGTTTCCCGGGTCTTCGTTTTCAGGGTCCTGACGCTGAATTACTTACCTTTAAATGCACAAGGGAGCTCAGGCAGCCTTAGCTCCACCCAGCAATCAAGCCTATTGTTGTCACCTTGTGACTGAAACTAGCGTCAACAACCTCTTATTAACAGCAACAATAACAACAGCAGCCAAAACCAACACAGCAGAAACAAGCTTAAAGTTAGTACAACCAATTGTAATGCTAAACACTGAAGTTCTTAGTTTCAAGGCTCACCTACAGCCAGATATGGGACAACCTTCTTAAAGACAAATATAAATGTAACCATGCAGCCGTTTATGAATATGGATGGTTACTGCAGAGAGAACAGGTTAGGTGGTGGTCTGTTGCAGGCTGAGCAGATTAGCCCCTTCAACCACCACCTCAATATGCAGTGTTGGGAAAGTTCACTTTCTACGTGGACTAGTTAAAAGTTCAGTTCACAAATTTTAAAATTAACTAGTTCCAGGGCTCCAGAGTGCGGCAAAAATATTTAAGGGTGCGACTAATATTTTATATAGGTCGCACTGGTGCACCTGACGCTGCCCGGGTGAAAAAATAAATTTCCTTTGCAATCGCGTCATCTCTCTGTGTTCTCCTGTAATCAAACTCACACTCATGGTTAGGCATGGGGATCGTAACCCGGTTCTATCAAGGACCCGGTTCCACTTTTTTCAAAACCCAAAAATCATACAGTCCCGTCGTTCATTTATTTTTTTTTTGTCTTGTAGGTCCTGTAACGTAATGTTGTGTCCCTCGAGTCGCATCACGGCATTTAAATGAAATCAATCCAATCACTGCAGCGTGTCCACCAATGGTTTTGAATGGAGTTGTAAGTAAACAGGTATTACAAGTAAAACAAGTGAAGTCTGGCAGTTAACTTTGCTCGCGAGGATGGCTGAACGGGCGTATAGGGGGGAACACAACCTCAATGGTCAAGCACATTAGCATTGTGCATCAAATAATGACCAAATGCAGTACCTTCGACTGTCTCCGAGTTGAAAAGACTCCTCCTTCTCCTGTCGCACCACAGACGGGACCGTCTTAATTATCCACTCAAACTACGAGCGGTAATCGCACACACACACATTGTCGCTAGTCCCATCAGTTAAACATAGTAATCCAATTGTGAAATCGGTGTTGTAATCAGCAGCATACAAGCTAGTTATCTTAAAAAGTAAATAAAGTTTCAGATGTGCTGGGTGATGATGTGTTGAGGTTGGCTCAGTGAAATGACTGTCAGGTTATCATGATGCGTTCAAATGTATCATAAAGAAATGGTAAATTGAGTTTTTGGTGAGAAACATGGTAATACTGTATTACTCATAATTCTGTATTACTAAAACAGTTGTATAGTGCTCTAATCATTTTATTTTATATAACTAAAACTACTGATGTCAATATTTATTAAGAATTACATATTTAATTTAAAATTAAATTATTTATTTCCTTAACCCATTTGTACCGGCTGCTGCGCGGAGCAACATTGTATCTACTAGATACAATGTTGCGCCGCACAGCAGCCGGTACAAATGGGTTAATATTTTCCTCATCACTAAAAACGCTTCGTATTTCCACCAATTAATAGAAAAGTACGATAGTGGTATCGATAAAGAATCGGATCGTTAAGGAGTATCAAATGGTATCGATATCAATAAATATTAATGATCCCCATCCCTACTCATGACGGCACGGTAGGATCATATTGTGGTCTAAACCAATAAGAGAAAGAGCTTAGCACCAGAGTAACTGAAACGGATAAAGAAAATAAATGCGTCAAAAGAGGGGGAAAATTAAGCAAGGTAAAACCATAGTGTGGTGACCCACAACAACATAATAAAGACATTCACCAAGGGACTGTTCCTTTAAGGAAAAGGGTTTACGACAGTTCGGGTTTACGGGTGTTCTGGTTTACGGCTGTTACGTTTGAACTCATGCTGGAGTAACTTGTTTAGTTTTGAAGTGGAGAGTAAAGCTGACTCGACCCATCTCCGTCTCTTGTCTCGTCATTTACCGCACTCCACAATTGGTGACCCCCGACGCGAGTTGGATACGGCTGGATTATGTTGCATATCGACGGTGATAACAACGCACCCGCTGTGGCGCCGGCCGCCGCTGGCGGCGCGGCTACCGACGCGGCTACCGACGCGGCTAACGTTGGCGCTATCTATGCTGCCACCGTCAATTTACCGGACTTTTGGCAGCACAGCCCACGGTCGTGGTTCCAACACATCGAAGCCCAGTTCCAGCTGAGAGGAATAACGCAGGACGTCACAAAATATTTCCACGTGGTAGCAGCCTTAGATGCCGCGACGACGGCCAGGTCTATGGCGCGGTTGGAGGCTCCTCCAGCTGTCGGAGAGTACGACGCACTCAAGACGTTCCTCCTGGGCCTTTTTGAACTGTCGGAGCTGGAGAAGGCGGACCGCCTGCTTTCCCTGACCGGCCTGGGTGACGCCAAGCCGTCCGAGTTGATGGAGAGGATGCTGGCCGTGCTGGGCTCGGCGGATCCCTCCTTTCTTTTCGCCCACATATTCCTGCGGCAGCTTCCAGCACCCGTGCGCACCGCTCTGGCCAGCTCCCCCCTCTTTGCCTCCAAGGACTACCGGGCGGTGGCTGTGGAGGCCGACAGGATTTTCCTCGCCAGCAGGCAGCAGTTTGTCCATGCGCTGCTGCCCCCCCAGCACACGTCGGCCCCGCTTCCGCCCCCGGGGTACGACCCGGACACCGCAGCCGCTGTGACAGCCCGCCGACAGCGTGACGACGGGTGTTGTTACTACCATGCCAGGTTTGGGGCCAAGGCCAAGCAGTGTCGCCAGCCTTGCAGTTTTGGGGCCCCGGGAAACGTCCGGGCCAGTGCTCGTTAACAGCTGTGAGCTATGGTCGGGACTGCAAGCTGTTGTTCGTCACTGACGCCTTGTCCGGCCGGCGGCTGCTGGTCGATTCTGGGGCTCAGCGCAGCATCCTGCCGGCGACGCCTGTAGACACTGTGGCTAGCGGCCATGGCCCCCCGATGGACGCCGCCAACGGCACACCCATTCGTACCTATGGCACGAGGTATGTGGAGGTGTGTTTCGGCGGCCGGCGTTTCGGCTGGGATTTCGTCATGGCTGCCGTGTCTACACCACTCCTGGGAGCGGATGTCCTCTGCGCCTACAGGCTGCTGGTGGATGTAACGAACTGCCGCCTGATCGACGCCCTCTCTTTTGCTTTGTACCCCTGCACGCTGGGCGGGGTGGGGGGGCTTTGTCTTGCGAACACGTTCGCCACCGGGGACCTGTATTAACGCCTGCTGGCTGAGTTTCCCGACATCACCACGCCCACGTTTTCATCGGCTGTGGCTAAGCATGGTGTGGAGCACTACATCATCACGGTTGCCCCCCCGGTCTATGCACGGGCCCGGCGCCTCAACTCTGCCAAGCTCGCGATCGCCAGGGAGGAGTTCGCCACCATGGAGCGCCTCGGCATCGTACGCCGTTCCAACAGTCCGTGGGCCTCCCCCCTGCACATGGTGACCAAGGCTGATGGCGGTTGGCGGCCCTGTGGTGATTTCCGTCGCCTGAACAACGCCACCACCCCCGACCGGTACCCGGTACCGCACATTCAGGACTTCTCCGCACACCTGGCCGGCGCCGCCTTCTTTTCAAAGGTGGACCTGGTACGCGGTTACCATCAGGTGCCCGTCCGCCCGCAGGATGTCCCAAAGACGGCGGTCATCACGCCCTTTGGACTTTTTGAGTTTCTGAGGATGCCTTTCGGCCTCAAGGGCGCAGCACAGACGTTTCAGCGCCTCATGGACTCTGCGGTGCTGCGGGACATGCTGTTCCTGTTCGTCTACTTGGACGACATTCTCGTTGCCAGTGCGTCTGCAGACGACCATCTGACGCATCTACGGCAGCTGTTCGGTCGGCTCAGTGAGCATGGTCTCATTGTCAACCCGGCCAAGTGCGAGTTTGGCCGGTCCTCCATCACTTTCCTCGGCCACCACGTCACCCCGCAGGGGGCGGTTCCCCTCCCGGCCAAGGTGGACGCCATCGCCAGTTTCCCACGCCCGCGCACTGTGAAGTCCCTGCAGGAGTTCCTGGGCATGGTGAACTTCTACAACCGTTTCCTCCCCCATGCGGCCCAGCTCATGCCCTTGTCCGTTTCCTGTTGGAGGGCCGTCGGTTCACGGCTTTCGTTGACCACAAGCCGCTGACGTTCGCCATGGCCAAGTCTTCGGAGCCATGGTCTGGTCGGCAGCAGCGTCAGCTCTCCGCCATCTCTGAGTACACCACGGACATTCAGCATGTGGCCGGCAAGGACAATTTTGTAGCCGACTGCCTCTCTCGGGTGGTTATTGGTTCCGTCCACTTGGGCCTCGACTACGCAGCTATGGCTGGGGATCAGGCTACGGACTCTGAGGTACAGGCCTACAGGGCGGCCCCCACGGCGCTCCTAATGGAGGATGTGGTATTTGGCACGGCCAACACTACGCTCCTCTGTGACGTCTCCACTGGCCAACCGCGCCCCATGGTGCCTGCTGGCTGGCGGCGTAGGGTCTTTGAAACTGAGGTGGCCCGGGCGTTCGTTATGGCTTGGGTGGCCCGTTTTGGCACACCGTCCGACCTTTCCTCGGACCGGGGGCCGCAGTTCACGTCGGAGCTTTGGACTGCGGTCGCCAAGGTCCTGGGGGTGAAGGTCCACCGTACCACAGCCTATAACCCACAGAGCAATGGGCTTTGCGAGCGGTTTCATCGGGACATGAAGGCCGCGCTCAGGGCCAGCCTTACGGGCAGCGACTGGGCTGACCGCCTCCCATGGGTTATGCTGGGCCTTTGCTCCGCCCCCAAGGACGATCTTCCGGCCTCGTCGGCAGAGCTGGTGTACGGCCAGCCCCTGCGCGTCCCTGGGGAGTTTCTTCCGGACGCCACGGCCCCGTGGTCGGCTGCCTCCCATCGTGCTGCGTCCCGGGACATTGCGGACGCTTTCGTTCCCATTCCAACGTCTCACCATGGTCTCCCCCGGTGCTACGTTCCCAGGGATTTACCGTCAGCCAAGTACGTTTCCGTCCGCCACGACGGCCACCGTACCCCGCTGCGGCCCCCCTACGATGGCCCCTTCCGCGTCTTGGAGGGTGGGCCTAAGAACTTTGTTGTGGATATGGGGGGCAGGCCTGAGCGGGTGGCTATTGACCGGCTCAAGCCTGCTCATGTGGATGTTGGCGAACTGCTCCAGCTGGCTCAGCCCCCGCGGCCGGGGCCCCCGCGGCGGGGGCGCCCGCCTGCGGCACCCTCGACACCTGGCCCTGCGGCGGCCTCGGCACCTGCTCCTGCCTTTTGCCCTTCTCCTGTTAAGCGCAACTGTTCAGGCCGCCTGGTCCGCCCCCCTAGGCGTTGATTTTTCTGGGGACTGTTATATGCTAGCATGTTCTGTTTAACACTAGTGGGTGTCCATTGTTCTCTGTAGGTTCCCTGTCGGGTCTGGACCTGTTGGTTTGGGTGAATTCTGGGGGGGCCTGTGTGGTGACCCACAACAACATAATAAAGACATTCACCAAGGGACTGTTCCTTTAAGGAAAAGGGTTTACGACAGTTCGGGTTTACGGGTGTTCTGGTTTACGGCTGTTACGTTTGAACTCATGCTGGAGTAACTTGTTTAGTTTTGAAGTGGAGAGTAAAGCTGACTCGACCCATCTCCGTCTCTTGTCTCGTCATTTACCGCACTCCACAATAGAATGTTTTTTCAATCAAAAAAACTAAGCATACTGTTTCAACCTGCCCTACTACTGAGAGTAGTTATTCAGAGAGTCTGAATTACCTGCACAAGCCCTTTTATTTGGAAATGTTTTATTTTGCTTAATTTTTTAGCTTTTAATATTCCATTTCAGCTCAGTGAAAAACTTGAAACACTTTATTTTTATTTTTATATATAATTGTGCTTCAAATAAAGACAAGCATTTCTCCACACTTCATGCTGCGTTACAGGGACACTTTTTAGCCTGTAAGTTACGAGCTGGAACTGGGAGTGAATCGGTCTGGTACGAGTTCACGGGTAGTGAGTTGCGGGTTTGTCTGCCGTTCCAGGGCATTTTCATGGGTAGAAGGTTGTGAAAACACGGGTTACGGGTTGCCTGGAACGCACCATTATTCCTGGTCAAAAATCATTCACATTATATGAAAGTTATGGAGAGCGATAAAATGTGACCTTATGATGTTAAAGGCGACACAATGAAAAATTTGGTGCACCTAAATTTTGTGCTGGTTAGGTGCACCAGTGCAACCAAAGCATAAAGTTAGTCTGGAGCCCTGAGTTCAGTTAAACGTTCATAATTCAAAATTTTTAACCAAGTTCACAGTTCCAAAAAAGTTCTTTTTTTCAATATGCTACTGTGAGCGATTATTTTTTTCCGGTACTTGAACATTGAGCCCCCTTTTTGGTTTGTCTAGGATGAAATAGAGTGGTTGAATCAAGTATCGTAGCGAAATACATTTAGCTAGGGCTGGCCCGAATGCCATTTTTCAGGCTTTGAATACTCGTTGGTTTTTCCGAGCGAGTATTCGAATACTCGTTCCAGAAAAACAGCTGTTGTTTCGTTCCAAATCAGCTGTCCTTTCTGCCATGTCAGCCCTTACGGGAGCTTTTCAATTCATCCTGGAACGTGCATCTTTTCAGGGAATTTGTACAATAAATCCCTAACAAATACCGTATATTGATTGTCTTATGTGTCCATATTATATCCAATATGTTGACCGGGTATTCCCAAGACGCTCACGCTCTGCAGCAAGCCAGTCACAGTTGATGGGCGCGGCGCTGTACAGCGAACGTAAACAAACAGCTAAGCTAAGGTTAGCATTTCGCTAAGCATTACTTTTCCTCCCGAGATCCCGCTAATGTTGTGTTATAAAGTTAAGGGAAACAAGATATCCTTCCTCCACCTCTCTCGCTTCTCTGCTTGGTGTCGCTTATAGTTTGCCTCCCGCGCTCTGGTAACGTCACGTAGCATACAGCTGGTGTCTCACCGGTTACGCTTTGAAAGGTCAGCGGCCAACTAGGTCAAAGTTCAAAGACCGCCAGAAGGTGGTTCTGCCGTTCCCAAACTGAAGACTTTTGGGGCATTTTGAACCAGCTCGTTCAATGTCTATGTTGAAGTAAGTGCGCTCACTGCGCTGCGCTCGGAGGTGAGGTGATGGATGCGCTGTGACACTTAGTGATGTAATATCCTCCTAAATGAGCAATATACTACTACTACTACTACAATATTACAAACTTTTATATCCCAAAAAACGAAGCTCCAAATACTGATTTAAGCTTTGAATACTAATTTTCCGAACAAGTATTTGAATATTCGAATAATTCGGGCCAGCCCTACATTTAGCGCATTTTGTAAATCCCATTGATTTCTGTTGGAAGACTCATTGCTCGTTGGCCGGAAACGGAAAGGGGGCGTGTTCACGTTTGGTTGTAGTCTTTTCGCTCGGTCCTAGCCCTACTGTTGAGACGGAGAACTGAACGAAAAGACTACAACTAAACGTAAACAGCCCCCTTTCCATTTCCGGCCAACAAGCAATGATTCTAGGAGGTATTTTAGTCCACTGAGCTTTGAGCCAGAGAGCTATCGTTATGGATTGTACATATTTATAATTCGAGTTAACCATGGCAAGCCTTCAAACAAATTTTCTATTTGCGATCATTCTGCGTGCGCATCCGCCGTGTTGATAAACAACTACCCCCCCCTATTGAACGAAGTTGAACCGAGTGACTGTGCTGTTTACAGACACCAGAATGAACGAGTTCACAGTAACGTTCATCAGGCAGTAATACAATACATTCAGTTCACGTTTTCCCAAAATATGAACGAGGTCATGAACTATCATTCAATGAACGCGTTCAGGCACAACACTGTCAATATGTCTCTGTCTGTCTGTGTATCCAAGTTAATTGTAGTCAAGAAGAAAGGCAGACAGTATTCCCAGTGCTGTGAATTCTGCATATAACTGCTTTTTCCGGGGTCTACTCTCACTTTTCACACACTTTGGCAAGGTAATTCCTTCAGTACAGGGATGAATCACTTAAGCTTGTACAGTTTTTAGCTTCCTAGTTATTACTTGTTCATTTCTAAAGGCTTACATTTTACATTTCTGTTTTCTTTCTAAGGTGGAAGAGTTGTCCCTCAGGCGTGATTTGGGACAACCCAAATCACACCCCAATCCAGTTCCAGCCAGCCCAAACTGGTTCCCCTCCAGCCCAATCCGGTTCCGCTCCAGCCCAATCTGGTTCCTCCCCAGCCCAATCCGGTTCCATCCAGTCCAATCAGTTTCCACCCAGCCCAATTTGGTTCCGGCCAGCCTCCGCCTCGGTTCCTTCAGCTCCGGTTGGTGGGGCGCGGTGTGGAGGCTTAACAGCGTGCCGTTGCCATGGCCGCAGCCACCAAGTCGTCCCTGCTGAAGGTGATCCTGCTGGGCGATGGCGGCGTGGGCAAGTCGTCGCTGATGAACCGCTACGTCTCCAACAAGTTCGACACGCACCTCTTCCACACCATCGGCGTGGAGTTCCTAAATAAGGAACTTGTGGTGGACGGCCGCGCCGTCACGCTGCAGATCTGGGACACGGCAGGCCAGGAGCGCTTCCGCAGCCTGCGGACGCCCTTCTACCGCGGCTCGGACTGCTGCCTGCTGACCTTCAGCCTGGACGACGGCCAGAGCTTCGTCAACCTGGCCAACTGGAAGAAGGAGTTTGCTTACTACGCCGATGTGCGCGACCCCAACCGCTTCCCCTTCGTGGTGCTCGGCAACAAGGTGGACGCACCCGAGCGGCAGGTGGCCGGCGAGGACGTGCGGCACTGGTGCCGCGACAACGGCGGCCACGCCTACTTTGAGACCAGCGCAAAGGACGCCACCAATGTGACGTTGGCGTTCGAGGAGGCGGTGCGCCGCGTGCTGGCTACTAGCGACGAGCCTGCCGACCACCTGTTGCCGAGCGACGCAGTGGACCTGTGGCACAAGGACCCACGCGGTGGCGGCGGCAGCAGCATTGCCGATAGTGGTGAGGCGTGCTGCTGAACTGACACCCCCCCATCCACCTCCTGGGGTGCTCACGGGATGGGGAGCAGACCAAGGTGAATGCGGAGGTATCAGGTCCTGCTTGAGGTTAGCGTGTGTCGCCCGTCTATGCAGAGGTTTACATCCACTGATCGCTGATTGGTCGAGCAGGGGCCGCGTTGATCACAGCGAGCCAAGGCATACGGGATGAGAGGCAGCCGATCATGAGACTTGATGATAGGCCTTCCCTGCTTTTGTGTGCGTGGTAAACATCCACTAGGTAGGATACTGACTCATATGTTAAACCCCAACTGAACTCAACTGCCGCACTGAATCCAATATGTAGGAAACAATGTTGATAAAAAATTTAACAAAATGGCATCTCATCAGAGACTACTAAAAAACACTATCAAATTGCAGGTACTTATAGTATAAGTTTCATGTTTTTTTCATGTTTCATGACCATATCACTGACCTTGTTCACTAAGCCTTAAACACATTTTCGTTATTTTAAGAGGTTTCTCTTTTGTTTTTAATCTAAATTCCATAATGAAGATAATAATGTAGATTATAGTGCATAGGTTTTATAATGAATACATCTGCCAACACTTGAGATTGAACTGAAAATAGAACATGATTTGTAATGCAAAAGCACTGTGAAATGATGTCATGAAAATATATCGTAAAAAATGTTAATGAAATAAATTGACACAAAAACCGATTAATATTAAGGAGTATGATGATTATGCGTTATGGTTCAGAATGAATCAAGTTTGGACATGGAAGATGGTTAATCGTGTTTATGAACTGATAAACAGGATTAACCGTTGATTTTTTTTTTACAAGCATATCCCTGAACAAGCATGACTCCAGACGTTTTGATTTGAATTTGAATTTTAATTTGCTCGCATAATAACGATATGTAGATAAAGAAGTGTCATAACTTTAGCCACCAGAGGGATGCATTGTGCGGAAGGCCTGCCTGACCAACGCCCAGCCGACATTACATCATATCACCATAATGCCTGCTGTCACGTTGCACGCCAGCCATGTTTTAACAATTTACTGTGTTTAGCGTTTTATTTTACACATTGTAGGGACACAGTCATGCTGGAGTGTGTGAATTGTTTCCCAGAAGATTTACGACATAACGCACACTTGACATATAAAGTTAGAGTCGACCTTGCATGGATGACATCTGTCCATTTTATGGGGAACTGGCATTTTTTAAGAATAACGATATTATTTAGACTGATTCTTGATGGTATTCAGGCCTGACACTGATCCACATTGAGGACAGTGGTGGATAACTGTGCTTCGTGTTAACTGTGTGTCTAAAAGGTAAAAGTAGTAGTGAAACAGGCCAGGCTCATGGTGAATAAACCATCAGGCCCAGTTTCCAAACGTTCAGAAAAGCCAGACTCAAGAATGACGCACAGACAACGACGTCACGATAATAAAAAATATCGTTTTTTACTAGAGAAGGTTACAAAAATCATCACTATATGAGTCATAGAACTATTTCCCAACTTAAAAAATGAACCAATAATCATGTAACATCTACTGGGGAGTGAAGGGGGGGTCTAACAATGCCATCAAGTACAATGGAGGTCCTTTATAAAAGAGTGGGGGGCTTGGGGGTCAAAACACTGCCTATCACACTGGTCAGTACACTTGATTACACATCACCTGAACAAGACTGCAAAGACAGATTGAGTCTCCTTCATGCAAGTAACGAGGAGACGACGGCCGTCCTCGTCAACGCGGCGCCTCACGCGGGCCAAGCGTCCCTCGCGCCGACTCTGCGCTTCGCGCGGGGCCGCGTATCAAAGTGCGAGGCGCGCACTCATCCAACACCGCCGGCCGAAGCACGGATACCAAACAAAACACACATGGCAATATAGTCCTTTTTAATAACGGAACAGACAGCTGCACACGTGGACGATACTAACATGCTTTGTATTTTTTTTTTTTTATCTTGAATCTTTTTTTGTTGTAATTATCGTATCCTCCTGAACCCCCCCTCCCCCCCACACACACACACACAGAGTAGCTCCCAGGCTAACCTGTGAGGATTGGTCTAGAATACGGTTCATGGATATTAAACAATGTCCGATTATAAAATGAATAGTTATGAAAATTCCTGACTTGTATTTATACAACAGTGTAAACATCCAAAACAGTCACTGTGGCTCGTGAGAGGCGTGAGGGAGTGGCTTCCGTCTGGTCCTCATTGGGCTGGCCATTGTAAAATAAGCACAAACATGTTCCGTCACGGGTAGTACTGAATCACACCAAGAAGAACCCAGCTGCCTTTTAAAAAACGGAGAAAACATCGAGAAATCAATTCGATTTTAGGTAATTTTTTTGTCGCATGTATTTTTTTAATCCGTATGGTCACGAGCGCCCGAAGCCGTCATCAAAGATGCACCGTAACCCTTTCAAGACATTTAAAAGTCGTTACATTACAATTATATCAAATGCAGAACTACTTTTTTAATGCTAAATACGTAGGCCAAAAAATTAAATAAAATATTATGTTTAAGTTATTTGTGGGAGTGGGAGAGGTGCCCACTCAAATCCACTGGGGGCGGGAGTTAAATCTATGCACAGATAAGAACCTTTTTTGTTTACTATGGGCCTCGCCCACCTGGGGTCATCTTGGCTCTGACCGTGAGCTGTGAGGTTTAGTTCCAACCACCCAGTTTGCCCTTAAAACCAAGATGGCCGCTAGGCTTACTAAGGTTAGTTAGCAATTCAAAGTTCAGTTTGTTCTTATCTTTTGGGACCTTATCTTAACAACACCGTAACATTGGAGATTTGGTTTTGGTTCGAGTGTGTGTCATTAACTAAGCACACCCTTTTCTTCTCTCAGTAATGAAGCAAACTTGCAGGTAAGCGACAAGTCTAGAGAGGTGAAGTGATTAATGCGCTTACACCTCAGATCTAAACAAGTCATTGAATAATGGCTAACCTTGCTAATTTACATAACAAATTTTCCTTCACAGGTTTTTATCTTTAAGTGTTTCTTGTTTTATGTGGGCTTTTTTTTACATTTCTCCTTCATATTAATTCTTCTAAAATAGTACAACAACGCATCACCAATGAAAAACTCCATTAAAAGAGTAAAATAGGATAGAAAAGGAAAAGAAATCAAACAAGAAGATAAAATAATATCAAATCCGTCGCAGTACCTCGCGTACTCCAGTGTTTAAAAAAGAAAAGCAACCAAACCTGACAACATTCATACACATTCTCACAATATAATTATATTCATATATATTTATATATGCATATAAAACACCAAAAAGAAAGCAGGTGTGGGGAGGGGGAGGAGGGCTGGGGGGGGGGGGAGGAGGGGGTAGGGTAACGGTTGTGTGGGTTGCGTCTGCGGCCCCCAACACTAGACAGTGAACCAGTGGGTCTTCAGGGTGTCGGGAGGAGGATCAGAGAGAAACCGGCTGCTGCTGCTGCTCACTCAGGGCCCGGCGCCATGGTTACCGCAGTTACCATGGCGACCAAGCCGTCACAGCCGCCACCACCGCCACTCACTCAATGCACCTGAGTTCGACCTCAGAAAGGGGGCTTAGTGTAGAGAGTGTGTTTGTTTTTGTGTGTGTGTGTGTGTAACGGGAGGGGGGGGCTACAGCCTCCATAAGGAGGAGAAGGGGGTAGGGTGATGTCAAATTAGGGTCGGGGGTCACATCAGCAAACCCCGCCCATCTCCTCCTCCCTTAGCTTCCCCACCGATTGGATGCAGTTGGTGGAGGGGAGGAGGCAGAAGTGCGTGTGTGTGTGTGTGTGTGTGTGTGTGTGTGCGCGGAGAGATGGGGCATCACTTCCTTTGCGTTACACTTTCTTTACAGCGGGGTGGTTGGGGTTGGGGAGGGGGATAAGGAGGTGTGTTTGTGGAGGGAGAGGGGGTCGGGGCTGTGTAGGGGGTGGGCGGAGGGGGCCTCTTATGTGTAGGAGGAGGAGGAGTTTTGGCCGTCCTTCGCGCGGGCCTCCGCCTCCACGTCCTGGTCGTCCTTGGTCTTGATGTCCTGGTAGTCGTGCGTGGTGACGGCCGACTTAAGGTAGGCCCAGTTGGCCCCTAGGATCATAAGGTAGTGGATCTGCACACACCACACACAGCAGCATGAGGACCCGCCTGGTCATAAAGGAGCCTTTGGGCTGCTTTGACTCAATGAGGGTTTATTTTGAGTTCTTAATTTTTGTTACTAAATGACAACAATTATCTGAAAGGGTGTGTAGAATTTGAACACAGAGATATAAATACTTTTTGTTAGTAACAGTGCTATGATGAGATGTGATCTTCAACAAGATTGTATACGACATCACGTTTAAAACCAAAAATATAAATTTGATTAATATAATATTATTGTGTGTGTGTGCGTGTGTGTGAGAGAGTTAGATTCAGAAAGAGATAGAGAAAAAGAAAGAGAGATAGAGAGAGAGAGAGAACCTGTGTCGAGTCTCAGAGAGGGAAAGAGATGCAGCCAGGGATCATATGTGTATGTGTGTGAGAGTATGTGTGTGCTAGGTTGTCGTGCTGGGTGTGTTAATACGACGTGTGTGTTGAGTGTCTGCGTGTGTGTGTCTGGGACAGCGTTTCAATCCTCCGGAGAACATAGTCACATGGAGGGAGGTGGTGTTGCTATGGAAACCTTAAGCATACTGTAGTAACATTTTTTTTTTTTACCGTGTTCTTATCTGATGCATCAAAAATTCTCACCAAGGCGATTAGCGTAGCTCCGGCACCAGCGAACGCCACGATGTAGAGATGGTAAGACAGGTAGAACTGTGAAACACCAAGTACAAGAGTAAGAGTCTGGATTTGCATTGGTACAGAGAGACGAGACGAGAGGAAATGAATGGAGAAAGAGAAAAGATGAGATGAAAGGAGTGGAGAGGAGAAGAGATGAGAGGAAAGAAGTTGAATGGAGAGGAGAAGAGATGAGAGGAAAGGATTGAGTGCAAGTGTAACATTTGGGAGGCTGCCCCAGAGTTGTCAGGGGAGATCTTGGGACTGAAAATGGTCAAATACAAGATTTTCAGCTATTTGGAATGTTCCAGTACTGCCATTCAGCAAATGTAATATTTGTGGTGTTTCTTGCGAAAGGAATGCAAGGCATTTTGGATGTCCTTGTTTTTTGAATTCTCGAAAAGACAATGGTTTCTTTGCGAATTTCTGGACAAAAGCCGACTACAGTTCTGCTTTATGGGATTAATCCAAGTGAGTTGATTTGAATTAGTGTTGTTTTTTTTTCACTCAACATAATTTTTTACAGCCCAATTATTTTATATTAGTGCTGTCAAGCGATCAAAATATTTAATCGCGATTAACCGCATTAATGTCATAGTTAACTCGTGATTAATCGCACATTTTTTTGTATTCTAACTATCCCTTGATTTCGTGCTGCTAGCCTTTCAGTGAGATCAGAGAGTGATGAGAAGGACAGTAAGAAGAGAGACCCGCAGTGAATTCAACCCGGTCCACTTCACATCGGGTAGGTGCATGACAGTGGTAGGCCTACCGTAAAACTTCAATAGCCCAGGCTTTTATTTGTCTCAATCACTGAACTTTCTAACAAAACTCTTGCTCAGCAAAGATAGGCAATACTATAACATTTATTATTCAAACCTGTCAGAATATTCCTACCGTACGTAGGCCTATACACATTACCAGGCTATCAAATAACGCCTACACACACACACACACACACACACACACACACACACACACACACACACACGCGCGGTGGCGGAGTGGTAATCGGGAGAGTCGGGAGAATTCCCAGTGGGCCGTTAACGTTCCGGGGCTGTCGGGCTGATTACTGCGGGATAACAATATTGCGTTTATAAAAGTTCCTTGCAGCGCCGTCCGACAGCCTGAGCTGTGTGCCCGCAACCTCTCACTCACTCAACAGAAGCAACACTCACAAACTGTCAACATCGCAACCAAGTCGATTTTGTCTAGAGGGGAGTAACTGAGCGGCCCCTCCCGAAGTGGTACAGCCCAGGTGGGCCTTGAACTGCGATTGGTCAGAAAGACGTAACAGCTAATGACAACATTGAACTCTCATGCAGGCTCGAACACACATACACAAGGAGTTTTTCACCCACTCTGTATCCTTGATTGCCCCGTGCTTTGTGAAGTGTGCTTGTTGTTTTGTTTCCGGTGTAGATCCGGTATGGTGTTGTAGTTTTTCTAACGTGACTAGTTGTTGATAGACAGCAGGTGAAAAAACGACAACGTTTGCCAAGCCAAAAGAGCGTTAATCGCGCGATATATATATATTTTTTCGTCTACCCAGGTCCCTTGGGTTTTCCCTTAGTTTGCATGTAGGCTGCTGCCTGCATGTATGTCATGAAATGGCATAGCATTTTAGTGGAGTGGAGAAGAGATGAGAGGAAAGGAGTGGAGAGGAGAAGAGAAGAGATGAGAGGAGTGGAGTGGAGAGGAGAAGAGAGGAGTGGAGAGGAGAAGAGATGGGAGTAAAAGAGAGATTCTAGGAGGCGAGCGGTGTTGCGTTACTTCGCTGGTGTCACAGATCTCTCCCAGAGCCGCTCCGCAGGCTTTTCCCGGTGTGGCGTTCCAAGGAATGATACCTTGAGGACAAGGAAGATATGAAATGTCAGACAGGGACTTCTCTTGGCACAGGCCTAGCCTAGCTTAACACAGACCTAGGCTAACATTGCAAAGCACAGACCTAGCCTCGCCCATCCCAAGCACAGCACAGACCTTACATATCCTTACCTAGCATAACACAGAACTAGCATAGCATAGAACAGAACTAGCCAAACCTAGATGCAGAGCTTAGATCGGGCCCAGAAAATCAAGCCCGACCCGGCCCGAGCCCGTGAACATTCTGTCCGAGCCCGGCCCAACACATTAAAGGGGCCCTATTATGCCCTTTTTAACTGTTTATTATTTAATTTGTTTGACCTTATAGAATTCATTTACAACAATAAAGGGTTGTCTAGCACATTATTTTTTTTCCTACTTTAATGAGTATTACAACCCCTATGTGAAACACCCTGTTTCTTAGAATTTTGAGGCATTTAGAATCTTGGTGCTGACAGGGTGCTGACGTCTCTTCAGGCACTCTGTCACTCTGTCTACTATGGCTTCAGTGCTACCTTACCAATTTGAGCCTGAGTCAGACCCCGAAAGCGATAATGGAGCCGACGACGCTAATGACGAGCGCGATTTTAGTCGTAAAATGGACCAGGACATTTCACAGTGGTAAGTTTTTGTTTATGCTGTTATACACACATGCGATTTATCATGTATTTAGCGTAGCATTTTTGATTTAGCTTGCGGCTAGTAGACTACTCGTACTATTCAAGCGTCCGTAACAAGCTTTTTATGTCCAGACATGGCATATTGTTGACTACTGTTGTCTGTCAAAATACACCGTTATAACTTATAACATCTCTACTACCTAGGTGCACCTGTGGGAATTGTGCCACTATGCCCTCTGCTGTAGAGAAATCACAAAGGTATAACTGCTGAGCTTTAGGCTAAGCTACACCATTTGTTGAGAACGATGTCATGTCATATATCCATCATCTTCGGAGGATGTGTATATATATATATATATATATATATATATATATATAATTGGTGGTTCTCACTGTGTCCAAACAAAGTAATATATTATATATATATAATTTATATGTATAATTTATAAACAGTATTATGTCTTTCTGTCCATCTACTTCTCTATTCAAACTCTGTTTTGCAATCTGATCCATTCCCCCCGACCCCAGCGTGTCCAGGAACGCAGCAAAAGGTGATTGATGATGCTCTCCCATTGACTCCCAGCAAAAGTACACGCCATCACCTCGTACCGGAAGTAAAAGTAAGCCGCGGAGAGAATCCCAACTAGCCGTTTCTAGGCAGCTCGGTAACAGTGATTTGCGTCATTTACTCCCCCTTGCGGGAATGTTATGGTATTGTAACTTTGCCAACCATTTATATACCCAAAAACATATGTAAAGTGCAATAGGAGAAGGAAAAGACGGAATAGCATAACTGTAATTATGAGCCCGAGCCCGATTTCAACCCGACATTTGTTTTAATACATGTGTAACTTTGTACACATTTGTTACTTAGGCCTACTCCACTAAATATATATGTAAGGGATAATGTATAGAACGCCAGTCATTATCGGGAAAATAAGCCCCGACAGGTCGAACAGGACACCGACGCGCAGCGGAGGTGTCTTGCTTCGCCCTGAAGGGGCTTATTTTCGACAATGACCGGCGACGTTCTATACATTATCCCGCTTATTACATGGCTACTTGCCAAAACGAAAAAATAACTTCACATGGTGTGTCTTTTTACAATTTTTTCGTTACCAGCAGGGGCGTAGGAATGAGTTTAACATTGGGGGGGACACATATCTGAAACCTGATAGATCCGTTAATGGTTTGAACAGAAATATGTTATATTTTATTCTACTAAAAAGATAATTTTGTAAATGTAAAGGAAAACACATTTTGAATGGCAGTAATGAACTGATAAATATCAAATCAATTATTTAATTGCACGCTCAATCATCCAGTTTTTTAGAATAAGAAGCGGTGACAAGACGCTGTGTTGCGCTTTCAAAATAAAATAAAATATTTTTCTCCCCCCGGTATAATTTTTAGGTGGGACAAATGCGCCTGTCTCCAATATTGGAGGGGACACGTCCCCTCCGTCCCCCCCGGTTCCTACGCCCTTGGTTGCCAGAATTCGTAGTGTTGATCAGCAGAGAAATAATCCGTCAAAGACGTTGACGTCGCTTAGCAACCGAGACGCTGGGGTTGACAAGTTACCGGAGTACTACCCATGCAAGTGAACGGCACTCACTTGCATGGGTAGTGTGTTGTGTTCCACGGCATTGAGAAGACCCGTGTAATAAAGACCTATAATATTTCTGTTTATGACATAGATTTCTCCTCAGATTAGGCCAATAAAGCAATGATTTAAAAAAAAACAACAACCACAAACGCTCGATCAAAGGCCCGGGCCGACCCAGCCCGAGGATAGTGGTGGGAAATATCGGGTCAGCTCGGGCTCTGGCTCGGGCTTGGTCAGAAAATCTAAACTCTACCTAGATGTACCTAGGATAACCGACCAAGGGTGGTCTAACCTATCATACCACAGACCAAGCATACCATCGCCTTACCTATCATAACACAGACCTAGGGCAGCATGACCTAGCGTAACACTGACCTAGCAAATCATAACCTAGCATAAAACAGACCTGACCTTAGCTAGTTATTCAAGATACAAATAAAGAATCTTGAATAACACCGACCAGGCGAAGCATGAAACAATCTAAGTGTTACAAATTATTTTTTTTTACCAAAAATGGCAGCACCTAATGGACACCTTCACTTCTTTCATTAACGAGAATCAACCATCAAACAGGGAGCAAACAATCAGACAATCAAACAACATGTTGGCAATATGCATGCAATGCATGTTGGAATTCCTGGCATGGATACTTTTAATTGGGAAACTAGTCACAACACCCAGTAGTGTGTAACATTGGCTAACACAAACAAAATTTATCTTAGTCTCGCAATACCGGAAGGGCTTTGTAAGTTCAAGTTAGTGTTTGAACGGATGCTTTTACTGGAAATTGTGCCATACTGGATCTTAGCTCTCCAACCATTCTCCTCCGTATTGAAACAAACTGGAGCTCTAGTGAATCGCTTTGCTACACAGAGAGAGTGTTTCAAAACATTGAGAGTGGATGTAGTCTAGCAACGTTACATTATTTGATTATTTATTTGAACATGCTCCTAATTATCAAATGTGTTGTCACTGATGAAATACCAAAACAGCAAGAAAGGTTTTGAGCCATCCTATAATGGGCGTGTTTCTGGTACCACAGTGTTCTTCAGCACTGCTGCCCATCACAGCAACAATATGAAGGGCCAACCAGTTTTAGCAATGAAACCTGGTCGGTCTCTAGTTGAGCGAAGCGTTTACAGACTGACTGGTGAGTCTACGTTTACCTAGCCTAACACAAACTTAGTATAGCTTAATCTAACGAAACATAACAATAGTATAGCCTTACTCTCCCTAACACAGACCTAGCATAGCCCCAGACAGACCTAGCATATCCAAACCTAGCCTAACAAAGGCTCCACTTGCATGTGATTGGTTTGTCTGAAACGGGCCTCTGATGACCACTTGCTTGCACATAACATACGCTTGTTTGCGGTGCCATTGTCTTGTTGTACCATACAAGAGGATATCCTAGCGACTATGTTGTTCAAATGTTTGGGCTCTGTAAATGTCAGCTTGCTATAGTTTGTTTGTTCTTTGCTTTACCTGTGGTGTTGCTCGTCGATAACAACCCTTTTCAAACCATTGATTGTTTGTCGTTAAGATCACGGTGGCTCGTGTACCCACAATCCCCTTATCTTTGTGCAGCTACACGAACGTTGATGAGTGCCTTGACACAAGCGTCGTTTCACAGTCAAGCCTGGAAATCAGGTCCACATTTCTACGGATGATTGAGTTTCACCGTTTTACTTGAACTACTCTTACTATACATAGCCAATTTCTATGGGCATTACCCTATACCGAGACAATGCTGTGAATTTTGTGTTTTTATATGATAATAATATATAATATAGTATAATATACGAATTTTATGGGAAACGACCAAGTGAGGGATCATTTTTATTGAGTTGTGGTGGGATATCGAGGTCAACGATGGCTAACAGACAGCATCAGGGTGAAATGTATGTGATAATCACTGAAATATTGCCAGCTGGTTACTAATGTGGGTCACATACATGTTCATCAGACCGATAATGACGCATATAATCCAACTAAACAAAACCTAATTCTTACCGTACACGGCCAAAGGATTCTACTCCATGATGTGCAACCAGGAAATACATAATCTGTTCCATTCTAATCCATTGGAGAATTCACGCCTAATCTATGTGAGATTTGAGGCCCAGGCTATTTGAGACCCAGGCTATATGAATGAAATACAATCAGATGGTCGAAAGCAACAGGAATTTTAAAATTGTCTTGCATTTTAGAGCTCACGATTGGACTAAGGTGAAAGGTTAAGATACAGGCTGGTATGTAATAAACAAGGAGGAGGTTAATTTAAATTAGCACACAAAACAACAACTGTCACTAACTAACTACATTGAAGTGAAAGATACCTGTTCATTTTGTAAGCCCATTCTATTAATTTACTAAGGTTATAACATGGTAAGTAAAGGTTTTTAGCATGATGCATTAGAAAAGGGAAATAGAGAAGAACAAAGGTAAATATTGGTAAGAATAGCATATTTTCTTAAGGCGTAAGCATATTGTTTGTCCAGGGTGTTAGAAAAGGTAACTTTAATTGTGTGTTAGCATAGAGCATTAGCATAATTTACTAGCATAGCTGAACTGGTTGGAAAATGTGCATCATAGGTCATCAGAATTTGTGTGTTAGCATATTGTGTTAGCATCATGTACTAGCATAGGAGCTTACAAATGGGGGTAAAAGCATTGGGACATTAGGATGATGTGCTATCGTAAGCATTGAAAGGGGCTGTTTGCGTAGGGCATTAGAGTGGGGGTGTTCGGGTATTGCAGACATAAAGCTAACCATTAGCTAGCATAAAACACCTAAATTCATGTGAGTTGGCCCTCTACTGACCATACTGCCGGACGTCCACGCAGATCGAGTCGGGGGTGGTGATGTTGGCCAGGGGGGACTTCATGGCGGAGCAGGTGGTCCACATGTTGAAAAAGAGGAAGACGGGGATCGCCGTGAAGCCGAAGATGGCGAGGAAGACCAGCGCCAGGATATAGGTCAGGAACATGAACTGGGGGAGGGGAGGAATCATTATGTCAACCTTATTTGATAGATAGATAACAACTTTATTAATCCCCCGGAGGGGAAATCCCTTTGTTACAACAGCCAAGCAGCAGTGGAGTACCAAAATAAACGCTAAGGTAAAGACAAACCGAATAACAGAACTTGTTAAAAAGTTCACAAAAAGCGGTTACACTTTATAATGCTACTACCTGTTCCAGTGTAATAAAGCAATTAGTACTGTGTGATAAGCAATGTAACAACGTGTTACAGCATGTTCTTGATTTGTAATAACATTATCAATATGTCACTACACAGTGGGGTTAGGGCAAGTGTTGACAATATGAATGGAGGCAGAGATACTTTAACAAGAGGAAGAGATTGGCAAGAGGATGATTAAGAGGACAGGAAAGATCAGCAGAACAGAGGGGACGGAGATATTTACAAATTAGGATTATAAATTAAATCCACAACCATGCGGACTAAACAGCAAATTGGGAATCTTTCCATCCTCCAAATCCCAAAGAATTTCCACAATAAGGTTGATATTCCCTTGAAAGTACCTTTTAGGCCTGCAGTGCACTTACAAACACACAAAAACACACAGGCGTGCACACACACCCACGCGCACACAAACATAAATGGACATCTGAAGCAATTAGTGTAATCATGCTCACACGGGAAACTGTGCCAGAACGTCCCTAAGGGCTTATGTGGGTTAAGTGTGTGCACGTGAGTTAGTGTGCACGTGAGTGTGTCTGTGTGTGTGTGTGTGTGTGTGTGTAGGCTTGCATTTGTAGGCTTGCATTTGTACACATCTGACTCATTCCTCTCATTTTTATTTCAACGAAAGGCTTGTTTGAAACAAGGGTAGGAGGATTTGTTTGCTTTTGGTTGGATTTGTGCTCGCCTTTGACTGGGACACAGTTTGTGTGTTGTGTGTTTTTTGAGACTGGATTATGTTTGCGAGTGTTTGCATTGCATTTGTGGGTGTTTGCAAGTGTCTGCAAGTGTTTGTGAGTTTGTATTTCTGTGAGTGTTTGCGTGTGTAAGTAAGTGTTTGTGAGTTTGTGTTTGTGAGTATTTGTGAGTTTGTGTTTGTGTGTGTGTTTGCAAGTGTTTGTGAGTGCTTCGTGAGTGTTTGTGAGTTTGTGTTTGCGAGTGCTTGTGAGTATGTGTTTGCATGTGTGTTTGCGGGATTTTCTTACAAAGGCGGTGATGCAGCGTCCGCAGGCAGTGGTCTTGAAGTCGCTCTGCAGCTCCTTCTTGATGGCGCTGGTGGTGTAGAAGCCCTCAGCCAGCAGCACGATGGCGTACACGAAGAAGAATGAGGCGATCCCATAGATGATGTACTGAAAGATCTGGATCCTGGGAAACATGGCAACACGTACAAAAACATGAACATGCTTCGTCACAAGTGAAGTCATGTTGGCATACAAGCTGTGTAAACCTGAAGCAAATTTCTATAAGCTAAGGTTTTGTCAGATTTTCCGCCCATATCTGATTTGCGCATTTACACACCCTAAATGGTAAGATTTGGAATTTCAAGCTAGCTTAATAATTAAATAAACACTCGTCACTTTGTCACACATCACTTTCTGTACTCCCTCCAAAAGCCGCCCACCCTAAAAAAAATGGTGGTTTTCTTAAAAAACAATGAGATTACTCTATGCTACTGTAAAGTGGCAGCAATAAACCCCTCCCTGTAGACTGAAAATAAGTCTAAATGACCAGACAAAATTTCTTCTACACAATTACATCACAACTAACAGGTAGAAAATTTGATAAAACTATTGCCTTGCTAACCAATAACAAAACAGGTTATAAAAATCAAAGAAATCTTCAGGTTTCGTGACATCAATCATTTCGTGACATCAAACATTCACACACGGCCATCTTGATGGCCGTGTGTGAATGATTAATAACACAACTCGGCTTCCTCGGCTTGTGACTGTGGTTGTTAACTTACACCAGGGCCAGGGTGGCGTGGTCCGTGGTTTTCTTGGAGAAGTGGTTCCCCAACATGGTCAGGGTGCTCGTCAGAGCCACGTGACCGCAGCCGCAGAACAGCGCCACGCCGGAGAAGCACAAGATGGTGGCCACCAGCGAGGCGTAGGGCACGCCGCCCAGACATTTGATGCAGCACTCGAAGCATCCTACAGGGGGCGTCAGAGAGATGTTTAGTACTCAAACGCCATTAGTGGTGTGTATTAAAGATTGATGAAGTGATGAAGTTTTTTTTGTTTTTTTTCACATTTGCAAATATTAAACATACCTTTTCAACATATCAAAGCAAAATAAATCATGCTCATAAAGGATTAATCAACCCAAATTCCGCTAAGAACTAAAATACAATTTGGCCTTTTTTTGGCATCTACTGTCAAATCAACTGTGTGTATTGCGCACACAGACATGCAAACACAGAGACACACATGCGCGCGCGCGTGCGCACACACATGCACATTACCCCTAAACATACACGCCAATCTAATCTAGTAGCTCACTCAATAAGAAACATGCATACTTTGAGTATGTGCCAGAGAGTCTTAAATATTACATGTAAAACACCAGGCGACAAGAAGCACTCCCCCCTTCCTCCTCTCCGTCTCCTTACCAACCCCTACTGCCCCCTACTTTCCTTTCTTCCCTCTTTCCATAAATGCATGAGAAACACACATAATGTGATCCTAGTGAAATTGTTTTCTGGTACTGAAAGCTGGTTTATGAAAGCTAGGGCATTAAACTGCCTCGTGGATTTATAACGTTGAGATTTATGTGGCTATATCATAGCATAACACTTGTGTAAAAGGAGTAGGCCTGCGGAGGTTTAATGCCTTGTAACGAGGGCTTTGACATAGATTGTACTCAGAACGCTCTTGGATGCAAGGTTAAAACACAAGACCCAAGACTTTTTTTTCTGTATTTCAACTGAACTTCCAAAACCTTTGACCTTAAAAATAGCAAATAAATGTCACCTTTATATTGAAACCTAAATTCTAAGTGTAACCATTACTTTAAGGCTGTTTCCTCAGGGTCTTTGCCAAGCTTCACTAAGAGGGCAGGTAACCAAGATACAATCTGCTCATCCCACAGCTGCAAGCGCATGCTGGGTATTTAAAAGCAGGTGGCTCCCACCAAAGTCAAGAGGATGAAAGGAAGGGTTGGAAGGAGGGGGTACATTATATTGAGCGCTAGAGCTGCGCATTATATAACGTCTGTTAAAAATAGCTCCGCAGGGAAAGTAGGAAGTTACTCTGGGAATGAAAGAACCGTTATGTGCATTACTTTGTTGTTTCCATGACAACCCCCCCCCCCCTCCTCGCTCCAGTTGGCATCTCAGCGCTGATGCCCTGCTCCTCTCAGCGTTCAGTTTTGGGGCTTTTTTTAATTGCCTGTCTCTGAGCGGATGTGAATGGAAGTGAAACAATAGATTGTGTTTTCCATGGTAGTGTGTGTCCTCTTTGGACCTTAACATGATGAATGGTAAATGGACTGCATTAAGCGTTTTCATAACCAGTGGCAACTCAAAGTGCTTTACAACAACGTTCACCAATTCATATAGTGCCGGTTACCACTATTTTTTGATAATTCATCATTGCTAAGCATATAAGGACCGCTGTCAAGGAAATTGGATTTTTTGCCGTCGTTCATATCACTCCGCAAGTAGTCCGGTTCCTTATCAACCCCGTCGTACTCCGTTGCTAAGCGACGTCAGCGTCTTTGGCGGACTATTTCTCTACTGATCAACACTACGAATGGTAATTGTAAAAAGACACACCGTTTGAAGTTCTTTTTTTGTTTTGGCTAGTAGCCGTGTAATAAGCGGAATAATGTATAGAATGTTGCCATTATCGAAAATAAGCTTATTTTTCCAATAATGAACAGCGTTCTATACATTATCCCTTACATAATACATACACACAGGAACACACACACACACACACACACACACACAAACACACACACACACACACACACACAAACACACACACAATAGTGTTGCACCATGCATTCCGAGAGTTAACTATGAAATAGGCTGAGAGGATCGTGAAACGACAGCGTAAGCCCGGTCAACCGCAACCGAACATCCAGTCTCTTGCTCCCTGTGTGCGTTGTGCGACAGCGAAGAGTCCCCGGGGCCAGAAGGACACGCATGTGATAGAAAGAACCACAAAAAGAGACAAGTAGAAAGAATGGGGAGTTTGGATGAAGAATTAGTCCAATTATTAATGGACATTTTTATCAGGGACGTAGGCTAGGGTTATCAGAAGTCCCGCCCAGAGTGCCAATCACTTTGATTTGGAGCATCCCGTTTGGGAAGTGAGGACAATGGGGATGAGGGAAAAAAGGAATGGGGAATGGCCATCAGGCAATGAGGAGCCTCTCTCACTCCTAAAGACAGATTAACAAATATACAAATGATTTTTTTTTTTACAAATAACATAACACAATAACAATAACTCATACACATGCACAGGCACATTGAATTCATACAGTATGAATTAATTTCAATAACACAGCCACAAACATCAGTAGAACATCGTCAAGCAACGACGTATAAAATCTGCAGAAATGTTCAAGGCATATTTCCTCCCTCTGAGACCCAGTCCACCATCACCCACCCCCCCATGCTGGTGAGGTCTGTAAATAAGGACCCCTGTTCCTGGGTCTGCCCCTGGCGATGCCTGCTGAGCGTTTATCTCTCTGCGGGCTGTAAAAGGTTTCTAATGGGAGACAGAGCCGGCCGGACAGAGAGCCGCAGTCGGCCCTAATGGAAATCAATGGGCATTTCATTAAGGCGAGCTGGATTTAGGTGACAGTCTTTGGTCCGCCCATAGACCTCGCTCTATTACCCTCACCCTCGCTAGCTCATACACTCACTCATTTCTACACCATCTCTCTCCCTCTCTCTCTCTCTCTCTCTCTCTCTCTCTCTCTCTCCCTGTCTACACTCTCTCCTCCCTCCCTCCCACTCTTCCCCTCTCTCTCACTGTCTACAATCTCTCTCTCTGTCTACATTTCTCTCTATTCTCTTTCCTTTCACCAGCTATCTGCCTGTCTGTCTCTTACAAGTGAGACAGAAATCATCTCTACATCCTCTCTCCACTGCTACATCTTTCTATCCCTCTCCGTCTCCACTCATCCCTCTCCTGATCCATCTCTCCCCCTCCATATCTCATCTCCTTCCACACCTCCACACCGCTCCCATTGCCCGGTCCTCCTGACTCCCCTTCTTCTTCTGTCTCTGAGATATGCCCTGTGCCGTCTTTGTGCTGCCGCTCATTCACAGAGAGTCTGTGGCTGAATATATCAAGGCAACAATCAAGGTGGATGGTTGGTACTACCCTGGGAGGGAGGTGACTCTGAGTAACTCACCTCCGGGCCTGCGACTCTGCGTCTCTAGGTGTGGTTTACTTGTTATTTTCACCCAAACTCTCAGTGTGTTTTAGGCCTTAATGCTTTTGATTTCATATTCCGTGCCTGTAATGAATTATGACTGATTCAAACACATGCACACACACACACGCACGCACGCTCACGCACGCACACACATCACACATCACACATACACACGCAGGCACATCACACACACACACAAACGCACACATGCGCGCACGCACGCATGTACGCACGCAAATGCACAAACACACACACACACACATATCACATATACACGCACACACATACACAAACACACACACACTCGCACACACGCACACACACACACACACACACACACACACACACACATACATCACGCATACACACATGCACACACACAAACTAAAGATGCTCCTTATTTGTGTATGCATTGTATTTTCTGGGACATTTCCGTCTGCCATCATTTCATCTGAGAGTTTCCTCATTGAAGACCCTGGCGTGCGCCTCCCCTTTCACAACCAAATTTCACTGTGACAGGAATGAGTGGGCGAGAGAGGCATGAGAGAGAACTAGGATTGGTTAAAAAGGCCCTTTTATTGAAACACTTACAGTTACAGAGGGGAGGGAGGGGAGGGGGGAGAGAGAGAGGTGGAGGGAGGGAAGGAGGGGAGGTGGGGAGGGGGGAGTGAGGGAGGGGGGAGGGAGAGAGAGGAGGGAGAAGAGGGAGGGAGAGGAGGGAGAGGAGGGAAAGGAGGGAGAGGAGGAAGGGAGGGAGGAAGAGAGAGGAGTGAGAGGAGGGAGGGAGGTGGAGATAACAAAAGGATATGTAATTGAGGAAAAACGAGTGAGGGAAGCGACAGGAAGAAAGAAGACAAAAAAAGGACAGCAGAGAGAGAGAAAGAGAGGGAGAGAGTCTGGGAGGACAGAGATTGTGTGAGGGTATGTGGGTGGAGGGGGAGGGACAGAGAGAGAGAGAGAGATGAAAAAGAATAAAAAATAAAACAAAGCAGTTCTTAGCCCTAGGGCCTGGCCGACGCAGCAGTTGCCGTGGCAACGTGTTACACACGACCCAGTTCAGCCACACCGTAGCCCGACGTACACCACTGCTGTCTCACACACGCACGCACGCACGCACGCACGCACGCACGCACCCACCCACACACACACACACACACACACACACACACACACACACACACACTGCTACTACTATCTGAGAGATGTCAGTTCAGAAGGATGATCCACACGAGGAATCCATTTCCTTTCCTGCCGACTTCCAGAATCTTCTGGAGGCTCTGCGCTATTGGTCACACCTGATCCAATGAGCTTCAAGTGTCCGGTGTTAAAAACATAATCCATTTATTCCATTCATATTCTCCCTGGGAGAGAGGGAGAGGGTGAGGGCAGTGCAGAGGGAGAGAGAAAGAGAGAGAGAGAAAGAGAGAGAGAGAGAGAGAGAGAGAGGTGATGTAGTGATAAAGAGAAGAGTGAGGCGTTCGATGGAAAGAAAGAGAGAAAGAGATAGAGGTGATGGAGGGAAAGGGAGAGAGAGAGAGAGAGAGAGTGGTGATAGTGTGATAAAGATAGTGAGAGAGAAGCAGAGCGGTAGACAGAGAGACCCTGTGTTTCGACTCGGAAACAAAATGCACCTGTGAACACGTCTTAATCGCACGTTTGAAGCGTTGAGCCTCCAACCATTCCCAATAATATACATCCTGGGAGCGTATTCTAATCTCTGTTTAACCACATAGCAGCAAATATTGAACGCCAAACACCAATACTTGGTGTGTCTAATTTAAGTACCAACATCACTAGCGTTCATGGTGCAGGACTAGAAGGCCGCCCGCCCTGGGAACGCAGAAGTGACATGTGTACACACCAATTGGCATATGAAGCGGGAACAGAAACCTGGTACCAGCTGTGGTCCACACTGAAATCTTTCCATCCTCCGTATTTTTTTTTACCTAGTTTCCGATAAAAAATAAACTCCAGTCCCGACATCTTTAGCTGGATGATGAAACAACAATCATGGAGTGACTGTAACCAATAAGGGCTCGCGGTTTTATGACCAACTCTAGAGTGCCGTGCTTAGTCTTCACAACCCTCAAATACGTCTGTTCACCAATCAGAGCACTGAGAACGCTTTTTAAATATTTCAGAGGGCCGGTCTGCTGTTCGCCGTGGGTGATGTTCCAATTTAGAAACCCCCCTGTTAGTCAGGGCCCTGTGTTCTCCTGGTGCATTCTGGGTAGTTCACAAACGAGGCTTGGAAGATGAGAGAGGGACTGAGTGAGAGCGAGAGAGAGAGAGAGGATGTAGAGATAAGCGACACTTCTACTAAGTCTATCATTGTCAGATCCACACTGGTGCTGGTAACGAGTGCATAATATACTAGAAAGATCAAATATGCTAGACAAAAATATAAATATATATAATGATAAATATTCCAAATAGCAAAGCATATATTACAGGCTAATGCTATAGCTGAGGGAGTGATAGAGAGATCCTTTAATCAAGACTTGACAAACATCGGTGCTCATGAATACTTCATGGAGCCTCCCCTCTCTCACAGCCAGGGACCCACAGTCTCTTTTACCCACAACCCTCCTCTCCTTGATTACCCTACTGTGGATTTGTTTCTTTCTTTTTATCCGTCCCTCCGTCCCTCCGTCCGTCCGTCCGTCCGTCCGTCCGTCTGTCAGCGAGTCCATTTATGTACCTTTATCGCTCTCTCCGTCTATCATTTCATCTACGTATCTGGTATATATAAATCGAGAGATGAAACCAACAGCTGGTCGGAGGCTGAGGTGCTGACACACAACTACATACACACAACCACTTACACACACACACACACAAACAACCACATCGCACACAACCACATACACACACACACACAAACACACACACACAACCTTGTATACACAACCACATACACACACACAACTACATACACACAACCACTTACACACACAAACACACACACACACACACACACACACACACACACTTTTGTTATTCACACGGCAGACCCAAAACCTAACAGGAAGTGAAAGCCCACCTCTCGATATCTTGGAGGAAGAACAGTCAGGCTGGGCGGCCTTCTCATGACAGAGAGTACCGCGTTGAACAAAATCCGATTCTGGAACATCAGTCACAAAATGACAGACACGTTCGACCTTTGGAGAATGCAAATCTCGGACCAATCAAGTTGATGCATCAACGTTTTGGAGATATGTTTCAATGGCAACAGAGTTGATGTTGCAGGTCGTGATCGATTAACATAACATCAAATTTAGAAAGTTAATACTGGGATGGCAGCGAGGCTACACAGGGCGTGGCCATGTCATATCAGGAATCTGAAAGCTTGTCCCCCTCGTAAAATACTTTTTAATTCTCAACGTGTTCTACCTGGATAAATGAAAACTATGTGACTCAGCCAAGCTTAGTCTCGTGACTTATATCTTTATTTTCCGAAACGTAAATTGGGAGATGGACCACACCTGGTGAACTCCTAGATCTGTGTGTTATGAAGGGTTATGATGCCTGCACCAGTGATGTCACTTCCTCTGAGATGTCCTCAGGGCAATGACAGATCATGTACCTTTTATATGTATCACTGTTACGATTTCAATTGTAATTGTAAGCATTATCATTGAAACCAATCTTACTACTATAATAGCAGGCCTGTCGCACCAATAAGATACTCATGTGCGCATGTGCCAAGCAGTCTGCAGCTCACACACGCACACAGCACCCGCGAACGCATACATACACCACAAGCACACACATATACGCCGCACACACACGCACATGCGCACGAACATACATGGAAATGCACACAAACACACACGCACGCACACACACCGCGCGTCAAGAAGAAGGCAGCGACACATACACGGAAGCACACACGCACGCACACACACACACGCGCACACACCGTACGTCAAGACAAAGGCAGCAACACACTTGCCAAGTTAAGACGCTATGTGTTTAAGCAGGTAAGAAAACACACGCACGCGCACACACTGCAGCGACGCTCGCCCTTAAACATAACTGCTCCGCCTTCAGCACACGCGCAGGTTAGAACACACATTCACACGTACACACCGCAGCGACACTCGCCCAGGTAAGACGTTATGTTTGTAAACATAACTGCTCCGCCATCGACCAACCCTCCCAGGTAACACGTTCTGTCTATAGACTGTAGAAATTGCGATAAAAGAAGGGAAGAGACAATTTCTCACCTCGACAAGCAACGGCGGGTCGTTCATTTTGTCATATAAAAACCGTTACATTCAAACATCGCAGAACCGGCATATCAACACATAAGTCACGTGATCTTAAAGAGACAGTGTCCCTATAGCGCAGAACGAATGCACTTTTCAGCCCTGAATAACAGAGAAAGCTATTTAATAATTGATTTGCATGCATAGTATATTCCACTTTCCATTGAACAATTACCCCTGTTACCATAAATTGACTAATTTTATAATGTAATCAAATGCTCACACACTAGCTGCTTTCAGACACACGTGTAAGTCCTGACATTCTCCTGATGGGCCGTATGTGTGAACAACATATCCTGAAATTTGTACCCTGAAAATCTCCTGAATAATACTACCCCAGAGGTAGTATTTTCTCAGTAGGAAATGTAAATGACCTTATACTTGAATGAGGAGTAGAAAGTCACAACACTTCAGTGGGCGTGTTGATGACGCTTCTGCATGTCATTAAGTGGCCACCTAAATAATAATCAGCCTGTTGCCTTTTGTTCGCTGAATGGTTAAAAAAAAATTAAATGTTAGCACTGCTTTTAATTTGTGGTTAACAAATGTTATACATTGTAAAATTATAGGTAAAAATGTTATTATATTATGTGCTCAGAAATGTGTTACATTATCGACTGGGGTTTCCACATTATTGCTATGGGTTTCATTACAACTAGAAGTTGAGCGCGCGCAACGCACGTGCAAAAACTCTAGTTATAATAATAATAAACAAATGCAATAATAAGCCCAACAACTTGTTTGTGGATTTGTACCCTGTCTGACCGAGTCATAATGTATGCTACTTTCCCTTCCCAGAGTGAAAAACTAAGGGAAAACCCCATCATTAAATCTTGTCTCATGACTTACCCTAAACACTATGAGGTCTACACGCTGCATGCGACCACGCCCTGCAAAACCTCCATCTTGTAGCTGTCATCGCGGGTTAACGATGTGTTTGAGGTAGCTAGCCTCTAGCAGATTGGGAACCAGCGGGCGTGAAAAGAGTTGGCATCCTTTGGAGGAACGAGGCATGCTGGGAAAGAAAATCTGCTCCCCACTTGGTTATTTTTGTGACTCCACTGTACATCGACATAAGCCTGATGGGGGTGTTCTGTCCTTTGAGAACTGTTTACTGTGAGGCTGGCCCGTAGCGACCTTAGAGACCTGTGTTAAATCTTCACAGGCATGTTTAGAAAGAAAGGGAGACAGGGAGAGACCTAATACCTGAGCTACGAACAACTGAATCCCCCCCTCACACACCCCTTTCAAGCGACAGGCCTGGCCCGGCCTGTGTTGTGTGGGGGCCAGTTAGTACTTCCAAAAGGTTGTCATCGTCTATGACCGCATAAAGCGGCCAAGTGTCACGTGATGAGGGTCCTTGATCGATTTATGATTTGTGTTTAGTTATTTTGTCTGTAAATGTAAAACGAAGGGTTAGAGCCTACAAGTAAAGCTTATTTTACGTTGAACACAATCATTCGTTGCGGTTTCTTCCCACTCAATGTTGATGTACTTGTACCAGTTATGTTTTTGTCAGCAGCATCAATGCACCTGATATTCCCATTATTATAAATAGACTATACTTCTATAAAAAGTGTAATACAGAAACTCTTGCATGTCCATTTCTTTGGTTGCGACCTGAGCGTATGAACATTTTTATAAAATGAAAGATATATCCTTCTGTTAAAACACTGGATATTTTTGTGTAAAGTAGGCAGGCTTGCCCGGCCCACAGCTGCAGTTAAAAATAGAGCTCTCTTTCTCTGCACGCATGAACTCACACACTCACACATCCACACGCCCACACACTACCCCCTGGTCACATTTGAAGATGCATAAACAAACAGCCCACACACACACGCACACACATGCAATTGCAGTATACTAACACACACACAAATACTCAAAGGTGTATTATATACAACAATGCACACACATAAACACACTGACACACACATCAACTATACTACCAGAGAGAGAGACACACACGCACGCACGCATGCACGCATGCACACACGCACGCACGCATGCACACACACACACAATCTAGAGCCAGATGGAGGTCGACAGCTCAGGGCAACAGAGTAGCTCTCTCTCTATGTCTCTCTCTCTCCTTCTCTCTCTGACGGCTTTCAGATGCTACCACTAACTCACACACCTCCAGGGGCCAGGGAGCAAAGAGGTGTGTGTGGTGTGTGTGAGAGAGAGAGAGAGAGAGAAAGAGAGAGAGAGAGAGAGAGAGAGAGAGAGAGAGATATGGACACAGAGAGGGCGAGAAATTAAGTGCTGGTTTTAGAGTGTGTGCATGTGTGTGTGTGTGTGTGTGTGTGTGTGTGTGTGTGTGTGTGTGACAGATGTGTGTGTGCTCATGTACATTAGTGTGTGCTTGTGTGTCAGGGTGATTCATGGGGCCCTAGAGCAAAGGTGAAAGGTCACAAGAGGTCTGGCATCTGGACAGGAAGTGGGGAGGGGGGGTGAAACAGACGTTGCCCACAGGAGATCTGATCCTGAATCTCCTGTCAGGGATCAATAAGGGATCATCTTCTCCTATCAAGTGACGCTCTAAGAGCCTCATTAGAATAACAGACAGCATTGCCGTGGTGAGGAGGACATGAGGGTGGGGAGAGACGTCATATGTCCTCCTGTTGAACGGAACAAATCAAGGCCACTTTTTCAGAGTTCCTAGGAAAAACCCTCAACCAATCCCGTCACCTTGGCTGGCTTTGTGAGCTTGGGACCTACCCCGTCCCCGGGCCCTCCATCCCTCTGGGGAAGAATGTAAACCGTGACTTTGTGTAAACGCTGGTGTGTTTATAAAATGGGGGTATAGCGGTAAGGGGGTTCAATTCTCAGCCTTAAGGTTATGAGATTCGAAGGGTCACACACAGACATCTTCGAGATGCCCCATTACCCCTAACGTGTGCCCTAATCACATGTTTGTGTACTGACTGTAAGTTGATAAACACAAGTCAGTGAAATGCTTCTGTGAATGCTGAAGTGAAAGCTGACCAGCTGCGTGTGGCTGGCTCGATGGTTACCTGGGTAAAATGGCCTGGTTTTAAACTTTTCATGGACATTTTATGGAGTGGTCCTCTTGGGAAAATAACTTGAACCCTTAAACAAGTGGACTGAGATTGGCAATAACTTTAACCGTTGTGTGTTAAAGGTCCAGTGTGTAAGATGGAGGGGGGCCACAAGCAGTGAGGTTGCCCACCCACCCCCTCACAAATCCCTTTCCAGTGACTAGGAGGGCCTGGTCCGGCCTGTTTTGTGTACTTCCAAAAGGTTGTCATCTATGATCGCAGAAAGTAGCCAGATGTCACATGATGAGGGTCCTTGGTCGATTTATGATTTGTGTTTAGTTATTTTGTCTGTAAATATAAAACTATAATTACAACTGATGGATCTGAGTGGGACTGAACACAAAGGGACATTAATTGTAATCGCACCATGGTTGATTTTCATGGCCATAGCTTGTGAATAAATCTGTTTAACCAATCACGCTCCGGTTTCTTTGTCAGTTGCCATGGACACTGAATAAGTTGTAGGACTTGGTGACGGTAGCAGCATTTAATGTTTTGCACAAACAGTCCTCTTGCATCCATAGTGGTCAACTGTATTCTGAGAACTCTAATTATCGTTATCGTTTATAGGCGATCATTCACCACAGTCGGTGCTACAAGCCAAGGTTTACTTGCACTGCGGTACGGGAATAAAGGTATGCTTTTGATATCATGACGCCAGTATGCAGTTATACCACAAGTTTAGTTTTGAATACCAACTTTCTCTCAAAGAGTGAGAGCCTACCTTTAGTTATTGAACAGGGAAACTACCTCAAAACAGGGACGTTTCCAAAACATGGCTGTAGAACGGAAACACAACCATTCTTAATTTCATGGGATTATAAACTAATTCAAAAATAATCATTTTTTAGATGCCACTCAATTCTACACACTGTACCTTTAAACGTGAGCAGTAGCCAAAGTCACAGCAGTTTATTACACATGAGCACGTGCACACACACACACACAGACTTAGTAAGAGTATATTTTTTGGCAGATGTCTCGGAGCAAGTCTGGATTTATAAAAAAAAAAGGATTTCCGAAAGTGTTTCCCAAAACAAGGTTCAAAGCCCCCAGAATGTCACCAGGGGAAAATGTCTGCATCATATTTTAATAAGCCGACAGACGTGTTTGTGCGTTACGATAGATCTCCATTGGCATGCGTTGACACTGGGAATTACTGCCGGGTTATAGATTGAGTGAGAGAGTGATGGACATTATGGTAACCGTATGATTGTAGACAATGTTGGTCTTGCCTTGCCTGCTCATTTTCCAGATTGTAATGATGCGTGGCTGTGAGTGCACCACAAAGAGACAGCATCTCCGTAAACAGGGAGACAACATATTGTTTGTGTTAATTAAGGGGATCTTACTGTTGCTAATGAACCGTAGAGTGTGAACACAACCCTGTCCTTTTCTACTTTGGTAAGAAAACGGTATTCTATGCTTTTGGTTACGTAACACTATTTCCTGCTATGCTAGTAAGCATAATGCTAAATTGTGCGTACGTTTTTGTTAAATCAACATAATAATTATGTGAGATCATATGATGAATCTGAATCTTATAGTTAACGTTGTATTTATCATGCCATCAGGTTATATTTTGTTGCTTTTATTTTGTCTATGAAACAAAGGAAGATACAGTTAGCTGTTAGCTTGCAGAGTGACAGTTGCTTTGTGTTGAATATCTCCTCTACGTCGTTGCCTGTCACTGAACAGCCATTGTCATGGCAACAGTGTTAGAAATCTAAAGTGACCGCTCATCTTTGCTAATTAGCGCAACACAGATGCATAATTTATGAGTGAATTCAGCTGGGGTCTTTAATACATAGCTGCAGCAGAAACAAAACACGCAGGGAAACGTAGCCTTCCCGATAATGCTGTGTTGCATTTTCATTTGGTTCAGTTCGTGCTCACACAGGACTTTATGAAGCAATCCCAAAAATGTAGACACAACTCGCTTTCGAACAGGTCGCTAGTCTATTGGACAGCTCATCAGAGGGAAACTCATAATGCTTCCTTGTTGCAAACAATAATACTGGAGCACCAAAAACTCTTGCGGTCCTAGGTTCTTTTTAATTTTGCTTTGGTGTTCCTACAAATAAAAAAATAACCCTATTTCCACCATTCGGTTGCTGAATCACTGAACAAAGACAATGTATTTGTGAGTGACCACAAGCTATTGCTTTGTAGAGTCATCCTCTAAACGTTCACGTTTACCTGGCTGCATGTTCATTATTTGCGGTACACGGCAGAAGAGAACTGATGGATCACGTTCACACCTGAAGCGGACCATACCAGAGTTCACTTGGAAGTGGGTCGAGACTGGGATTTAGTTTTGTTTGGTCCACACTAGTGCTCAAATGAGCTTTGAAAACCTGCCAAGCGGACCCTGGTATCGGGGGCGGAAACACAACAGGGTTCGATTGAGACTGACCAACCGGCTCAGGTGAGAAAGCACCCATTACATTTACATTTAGAGGATTTTGCTGAAGCTTTTATCCAAAGCGACGGACAACCATTCATACACACATTCACACACCGACG
>NC_136937.1:23029744-23034744 GCF_949987615.1 Pollachius pollachius | reverse complement strand
TGTATCTCTACTTATCTTAGTTTTTTCTCGGTTTGAAGGTTTATGTAGTGTACTCCTCCGATCAGCTCTGTGTTGCCGTTTCCTCCGTAATGATCAGTCGGTTGGCTGATTAATGGGGACACTTTGTCCGCGATTTTGGTGGTTGTTTTTCGTTAGATCACTTTTATCACGGCTTTTGCCACTCATTGTCTCGAATCTGCTAGTGTGTGTGTGTGTGTGTGTGTGTGTGTGTGTGTGTGTGTGTGTGTGTGTGTGTGAATGAGAAAGATGTACTCCTAAAACATTTCTTCATTGTGTGTATTGTTCATTAAACATACATACAACAATACATACAACAAAATTAATTTCATGTCAATTCAAAAAAATTGACACACTAAAAATGTAAATTGATTTCAGCTCTGTGCATATGACAGAAGGCAAGAGCTTTGTAGGAACACTACCCAGGATGGATTGGTTAGCAGATTGGCCAATCAGATTTGTCTTGACGCAATTGCGATTCTACGCATAGCATGCACGCACACTCACAGCCAGACACAACAACGACAAAGTAACGGTCGACTCGTCTCCTCAGCTATGGAATCGCAACAATGTTGCAACCTAGGGAGGGCGCGTTGCTTACGTGTACGCTTACAGTCAACGAAGATAATGTGTTTATCAAAATACTAATTTTAACGAAGGCACAATGGTAAATGTAATTGAGTGAAGAGTAGAATTCTAAATCAAATATTTACTCGAGTAAGAGTAAAATTACAGACTTAAAAAGTGTTCATCTGTTTTTGAGTGCATGTGTTTAACGCATGCACTCAAACACAGATTAACACTCAGGGACCCCCCGCCCCCCCGCCGTGGGGGGTTAAACACATGACCCAGTCCCTCCAAACAATGCCCAGGGTGTTATGATCAAGCGGGCAGACGGTGGATTTATACCCTACCACCTCCTCCCCGTCCCCCCGTCTTATGACCCGCAACTCCCATCTTCCCAGCCCTGCTCATCTCCCACTGCCAAGACCAGTCACAGAGGAGCAGGTTTAATGGTTACCCCTTAAAGTGTCCTTCAGTATTGATAAGAATGAGAAACATTATATCTGTGTATAGTTATACTTATGCTTTTGCTTAGTGAAAAATACCTAAAGCTCATAGAATATAGGCCAGCCCTATGGGTGATCCGCCTCGGAGGGCAGGACCTATGCTTACATTTACATTCAGGGCATTTAGCAGACGCCTTTATCCAAAGCAACTTACTAGCAACTACAACTTACATTTGTCAGAAGAAGTAGAAACAACAATATATCGCTGTCGGCACAATAAGGACGTTCATAGAACCAAGTGCCAAGCACTAACAATCGCTAGGTTAACCCATTCCCTGTATATTATACAACAAAGATAGCTAGGATAAGTCGCTACACAACTAAGTACTGTAGCAGCGACCAAGAAGCGCACGGAGTCAGGTTTTAGCTCAACTGTAACTCTGCGTCCCATACACCGCACGACTGCAGGCTACTTTTATTCCACACAAACGCACGAGAAAACAGCACACCCAATGAACAAACATGACACAGTCAGTGATAGTGGCGACAACAATAAACACACATATAAGCATTGAACAACACACAACTAAACAACACCCCGAACCCATCAACCCCACTCAACCCAGCAATAAACAAAGACTTCAAAAACCCCTTACATCAACTGTAACTCCCATGATCTCCTGCGCGACCCCAGAGGGGTCGCCACAGTACTATAACTAAGTACGACATACAATAAGTGTTTACATTAAGTGCCAAGACGTACAACATACGTCCTGGCACTTAATCAAGGGGTAGGATTGGTGGGTTGGGATGGTTATGCAGAGTCTAGGTGAACACTGAACAAGTGAGTCTTGATCGCAAGTAGAAGCTCAATGTGTTACATTGTTACCTTTGTTTATGGATAAGATCAGCGATTTGAAATCACTCATTTCTGAACCCCTAACTACCCCCCCCCCCCCCCCCCCCCGAACCCATAATCCTTAGCAAGGTCACACAGATTAAGGACGACACACAAACAAACACACACACACACACAGGCACACAATCTCACACACATGTAAATCATAAACACACACTTACAGCGTACATCACGCACACACAAACACACATGCGATCGCAGAGAGAACACATACGCAAGGCAGCATGATGAGTTACTTGGGCACTTGGTACTACAGTATTTTTATGACCAATAAAGGTCTTCCTTTGGTACCTACTACACCTAGATACTAGATAGTACATGTAGTGTATTATGTCGATTGGATAGTTTTTCTTTTGTTCTCAGATGCTAAAGGGATTCTTAGTCCATTGACTAATCACTCGAGTCAACTCCTCATTTCATCTCTTACTGGAATCTTGATAAAAGAATGAGGGAGAGAAGCCACCTTTTAGGCTGACTTGCTGGTGGAGACGGGACTGATCTCGGAGCTCTAATCTCTGCCCTCTCTGACCTCTCCGCTGCAGGCCTTGGGGACAGCCCTGCCACCAGTGTTGATTTGCAGCATGCAGCCAGGGTTGCCAGATTGGGTGGGAAATCTGGCCCAATCTGGCAACACTGCCTAACCCAGGGCTCAGCCCGTCTCGTCCAAATGCTAGGCCAGAGGTCAATTGCACAGACCATCCTCCTTTTGCTGCTCCTTGTCCAACCCTCATCTCTCTCTCAATCGGGTCTCTGTTGGGATCAGACTTAGGCCATGGGTTATCAGGGTGACCCAAGGGGCTGGCATGCAAGCTTTGACGTTTGAGTCCCCTAACGATACTACTTAGCTGTTCACACCGAAATATTCCTCTACAATGAATAGCCGCTGTAGGGGTTGCGTTAGCATTTATGGTTCCGTGTCGATGGCCAACCAGCGGGGGTCGGCTTAGCTCAGGAGGTATACTGGGTTGACTTGTAACCGGCTGGCTCGCCTTGCGTGGTTGACTCCGCCTTCAGTGTATGACGGTGGACCGGAGGCGGTCTGTCCTCCGACCTCATACACTTATTTGTAGTGCAGAATTTCTTTTTTTGTGAATTGTTCTAAAAGTTTAAATATTGGTATATTAAATTCATACAATTAGCCTCTGTTACCACCTAGTTCATAATATCCAACTAAACCACAGTAAATTAAGCACTGTAAATGCACTGTGTCTTTGCATTATTTTTGTGTTTATTTAAGTCTCATTGTTATTATTTATTGCATGGTGGAAGGGAGCGTGTGACTCAAGCATTTCATTGCTGTTGCTTGAATTGTTATGAATAGGACACATCTAAAATTGAAGGCATTAAAATGGACTACCGGTCCTCCAAAATTTTATGAATATGCCGGCCATTGGAACAAAAAAGGATGGGAACCCCTGGCTTAGAGTAACCTGCTTAATGTGTACCGCATAAGGAGTGACCTGTGGTAAAGAGTGGAGAAGGAAGACGTAGCATGGACTGGAAGGGACACGTGCAATGTGTTGTTCCCAGCGACCCTCATGGTCCCTCATGGTCCCTCATGGTGTACTTCATGACCACATGAAGCCTTGTAATGTCCTGCTATAGATAAACCATTGCTGGTGAATATTAATTACTTTATGACTAGATTATTGTGTATCGTATGAACCGATATATCACAGAGTACAAGCAACACACAGAAAAGTGTTCTTAAAAGTTAAAGGGGTACCGTCGCACTCGGACTGCTTGATACCAGTGACGCGAACAAATCTAGATCCGCAACAACTACTCTCTTTTCTGTTTCCCTGGAAATAAGTCCTTAAAAGTAGGACTGTTTACCTAATTTGTTCTGTATTTGCATTCACCACTTGGGTCAATTTTTTTCAACATTTTTTTCTCAGAGAAACGTAGTTGATATTGGAGGTCGGGAATTGTTTAAAGGGGACATATTACGAAAACAGCAATTTTCCTGGGATTTGGGGTGTTGTTGTGGGTATATGGTGCTCCCACACGCATACAAACTTTGAAAAAAGTGAGTACATTTTTTGAGTGAGATACACATTTCTGGAAGCAGCCTGCCTCCAGCTACCAAATGAGCGAGTCAGTCTCGGCGCCCCCTCCTACGTAAGAAGGAGACATTTGAATATTACCACCGACTTCCCCACTCCCCCCCAATCAGAGCATCGCTAAGATTATGTGGACCAGTGGACGAGCAACTCCGGCGGGGGGAACTCGGCGCTAGCCCTGCAGCTAAGCTCCGGGAGTACAATCCCTTTCTCTGGCGCCGAGCTCACCCTGCCGCCGAAGCTTGGGCGGAAGTCGGGAGGAGGAGACATGTAGTAGAAAGGGATTGTACTCCCGGAGCTTAGGTGCCGGACTGCCGCCGAGTTCCCCCAGCCGGAGCTGCTCGTCCGCCGGAGCTGCCACCAGTTCAGCTCCCGGAGTACACCGCCAGACTGCGGCCGGACGGCTTCGACGGCGGCCGGACTGCAGTCCGGCAGCTCCGGCGCGGGAAGCTCGGAGGCAGTCCGGCAGCTCAGCTCCCGGAGTACAATCCCTTTCTTCTCCATGTCGCGGTTCATGGACTTCAGAGAGTCAATGCCAAAGTTCCTTCCCCCCAATTCTTCTCAACCATGGCCGAGATATCCCCCACTATGAGTCTTTACTTGTGGAAGTACCAGAGACGTCAGAAAGTCTTTATTATTCATAATATCATCCGAGGCGCACATAGCTTTTGGCCGTGATATTAGATATATTATATAAATACCCGTATATAATATTATTATTATTATTATGTTATATTATATTAATTGCATGCTGACGTATTTTCCAATGCACAAAATGAAGGTCATCTTGTGTCTGACCTCAACCTTGTTGACGTCTACCCAACATACGTGTTGAATACTATGGATCCCTCTGTCTGAAGACAACACAATCCATAATAAACAAACACAACTACATTCAACCTTCACCTTTTGTTCTCTCCTCACCTATCTTCCCCTCTGCCCTTCCTCCCCTCAACCCTTCTCTCACTCCCCCTCTGTCCCTGCCTGTCA